>NC_084949.1:27869938-27969938 GCF_949316205.1 Platichthys flesus
TCAAAGAGAAACCTTCATTGAGAAACGTTTTTTTAACGCACACTTTGTTTGGTTCATGTCGAGTGTGTTAACCTGGAGGAGGAGGGGCTGGTGACCTATACTGCAGCCGGCCACCAGGGGCGAGCCAGATGTTTTGGTTTTACTTTTATGAGGTGTCATGTCGGCCATCTTTATTTACTGTCTTAATGTCTCACTCAAACTGCTACTCACCCAAAATGGCCACCACCTCGTCGTCCTGGATGACCTCCAGTGACCCCGACACCACGAAGCAGAGGCTGTCCACGCTCTCTCCGGCGTGGAAGATGAGGTCGCCCGGCGCGCTGTGGACGGTCTGGAACTCCATGGCGAGGGCGCGCAGGCAGCCGTCGCTCGCCAGCCGGAACCCCGGGTGTTCCTTAAACACCTTCCTGTTGAGGTGGACGCAGATGTCCGCTCGCATGTCCTTGGGACAGATCTGCAGGACCTGTGGACACAGTCGAGTCAAACTGGAGTCAGACCAGGATCCAAAGAGAACGCAGAGAATGACTGTAGAGCGTCACACGTCTGAATCCTCTGTGCCCCTGTTACCTTATCGGTGTCGATGCCTCTGGACATGGACCAGGTGGACACGATGTAGTCCATCACCCGCTCGCTCAGCCCTGTGGGGACCTGGTAGAGCTTGAGGAAGTCCCTCACGCTGTTGAGCATCTCGTGGTAGCGGTTTGTGTTGGCGTACATCTGCTGGAAGATGGTGGTGACGTTACCGAAGATGGTGGCGTAGAGCAGCGCTGCAGAGAGGGAGGACGAGTTCAGACACGACTTGATCAAAACATCCAGATGCACGAGATCCGGTTTCACGTGAACGCAGCACGAGAGGATTTTCAAATCTTCATTGATTCAAAAACGTGTGAGTCAGAGAAAAACGATCTTTTATCTTTAAGTCGTGTGAACGCACACATCAGATGTGACTTCAGAACAAAAACAAACATGGAGGTGGCGTCATCTTTCTCTCACTTTGAGATTTTTGAGAAAAACCTCTCCAGCGCCTGTGATCGAGGGCAGATGGACAGCCCCCCCCCCGGCCCATCAGCTGACCCAGGGTGCTGAGTCCGGCCAGGGGGAGGAGCCTTGGCACTGACAGAAGAGTCAACCTTGTTATCTTTATTTTATGGACTAATTACTTCTATTTTATTTTCCATTTTCAATTTTCCCTCTGGAGTATCTGAAACGTTTGTATAGATTAGAAGTTATATAAACGGTTAAATATATTCTCTCATATTATTTTCATTAAAAGATTATTATAAAAAAAATTGGCGACGTATCCTCTGATAAAATAGATCCTGGTTTAATTCTAACCCAGTTACAGTTTGTCCCTCTGAGGCTCCTGTACAAATGGACATTATTCATGTCCACATGTCATATTTATGAATATTAGACTTCTGATGGTGCAGGGCGGGACATTTTAAGGACGCTGCACTCAACATGTCAGGGAAGGATGGGACGATGGCAGCAGAGGACACGTTGTCTCACAGCAGCTCTTTCCATGTCCGGTGGAACGGGTTGAGTTTAGAAACCTGCTGATACGAGTTCTGTCTCGTCCGACTTCCTGTCAGGACACAGAGGTAGAGAGTGGACAGACGCACTGAGACCACTTCAGTCATTACAGTGTCTCTGTCACTTCAGCTGCTTGGATTTCAGAGAGTCAGGAGCTGATCAGGGGATTGATCCTGTATCAGGTGTAACCAGAGGATCCATGGAGGTCATTTATTATTAATGTTAGCTTGATGCTGATCACTGTGATCTTTGCTCTGGAGCGTACAAACTAATTTACATAGTTCACCTTTATACTATATAAAGTAAAGTACGGCTAATGTTTATGTCGGTGGTTTAGTCTCTGTGGGACTTCAGGTCACACAATAAATCTCCTGGTCCAGTCTGAGGGACAAACGATGTTCTGGTCTTCCTCTCAGATCCCGACCTGGACGCTGCTAAGTGTCAAAGACACGACTCTCCATCAGCCAACCATCTGCTCATAGACGCTGAGGGACAGGCAGCTGAGACGAGGAGGAGGAGGAGCGAGAAGACAACACTCAGCTGATCTAAACTGCTTTCACACAGGAGCTGAACCACTGACGTGTTCCTGGCGTGTCCCTGACGTGTTCCTCAAGTGTCCCTGACGTGTTCCTCACGTGTTCCTGACATGTTCCTGACGTGTTCCTGATGTGTCCCTGACTTGTTCCTGATGTGTCCCTGACGTGTCCCTGACGTGTGCCTGACGTGTTCCTGACGTGTTCCTGACGTGTTCCTCAAGTGTCCCTGACGTGTGCCTGACATGTCCCTGACTTGTTCCTGACGTGTGCCTCGCCTGTTCCTGACGTGTGCCTCGCCTGTCCCTGACGTGTTCCTGACGTGTTCCTCAAGAGTCCCTGACGTGTGCCTGACGTGTTCCTGACGTGTTCCTGACATGTTCCTCCCGTGTTCCTGACATGTTCCTCACGTGTTCTGGACGTTCTGTATGTGACACAAATATCTAAGTCAGTTGCTCTGGACATTTTCTGGAACTTTTCCTATAACATGTCTGGAACATGTCACTGAGTGAGCGAGTGGATGAGGCTTCTGTCACGTGACGGACGTGAGCTGTCAATCACGACGTCTCAGAAAACGAACTGATCAGAAACACTTGAACTAACATTTATTAAACAGCTACTTTGGTGGTGATGACACTTCACTGTTAACATGTCGTCCATCTTGACTTTTAAAGCAGGAAGCTGAAGATCAACAGTGAACAGAAGATCAGGTGTCTGTGATGTGGTGGAACCTGGAGTGACACCAGAGTGACACCAGAGTGACACCAGAGTGACACCAGACCACGGCAGCTTCCGACGAGGAGACAGATCATCAACATTAAGGCTCTTTGTCCCTCGGCTCGGTGCAGAAAAGCTTTTACCAGCAGACGTCTGCTCTGGAGAACCTCCACAGAGCGTCCGTCCAGCTGCTCACCGGCCGACCTGCAGCTACAAGGACCGACTCGAACCTTCACAGCTACAATGAGAAAATACTTTACTTTCCTACTTTACGTAGATTTGAAACGTTGAGTTTTCAGTTCGATCCTCAGATAGAAACAGAAGATGAGTTTCTGTTCCAGTGAATCAGATCTGGATTCTTGGTTCCTTGGTTTGTGTCTTTTTTTTAAATCCCCCTCTTTTATCTTTGAGGTTTAAAACCCATCACTGCTGCTACTGTTACGCCTGTCTGTGGTCACACTAGTAATTGATTCTCCATGTTGTTCTGATCTGGGAGCTGCTGCTGGTGCTGGTTGTTCTCTTCGTGAAGGAGGTCATGTGACAGGAGCCTGGCGAATCAGCGGAGGCTCCCGTCATAACAGAAAATGTGTTGAATTTGTGTTTGTGTAGAAGTCGATGCAGATTCACAGGATCTTGATCTTCCTGTGTTGGTCTGTCACAGTGAGCAGTTCTGGTCTCACAGCAGCTGCTGGAGTCGAGCTTCACATGTTGTCTGCGGTATGAGATGTGACTGAGCCGTGGCCTGCAGCCTTCAGGCCGGACGCACACGTCCTGCTGAGCAGCTGCGTGAGAGACGATGCAGCAGGAGGACACGAGCTCATCTGACAGAGCTGTTCATATTTCATATCAGGGGAACTCAGCGTGTCACGACTCATCACTGCTCCGGGAGACCAGTGCCTCCGTCAGTCTGGATCTGAGCACACGACTCTTTATAAAGAAGTGTATTACACACACACACACACACACACACACACACACACACACACACACTGAGTCTGGTTCTACAGGTTTCTCCCAGTTAATGAGGGAGTGTTTCTCTGCCAAGTCTTCAAAGTGCTGCTCATACTGGGAGCTACTGGTTTCTCTAACACTTCCGGTCTCGACCTCATTATGTTGATTGAACTGGACCGAACAGAATCTTTCATTACGATGGATTCTTCAGTGTGAAGCTCTTTGTAACCTCGTTTAGATAAGTGCTATACAAATCTAGTTATTCTTAGAAGTCTTATTATTCAGCCGACTCAAGCTGCTCGTCTGTGAGTCGTCTCCTCCAGGTTGGTGATGAGACATGAGACATGAGACATGAGACATGACACATGACACATGACACATGACACATGACACATGACACATGAGACATGAGACATGACACATGACACATGACACATGACACATGACACATGACACATGAGACATGAGACATGAGACATGAGACATGAGACATGAGTCCCCAGGTGAGACGTCACTGTTAAGGTCAAACGTCAAATGGTTCCATGTTGTTCAAGTGCATAGTTTAAAATCCGTCCTCCACAGAAACCTCACACACCGAGTCTGAGGTTTTATCATTTCATTTGTTCGGAGATAGAGCAGTTAATGTGAAACATAAATTAATATCAGACCTCATGTTGGTTTGATTGAATGAATGACATGTGTAGAGGAACTGCATATTATATTATATTATATTATATTATATTATATTATATTATATTATATTATATTATATTATATTATATTATATTATATTATATCTTATATTTTACTATATACTTTTAAATCACAGAACAAATATTGAATGGTCTCTCCTTCACTCTTTCTAAGCACTGGGATGCTTTGACTCATTTAATTTAATTCATTAATTGATTCTTGGAGATTTACACATTACATTTTTTCATGTGATTATTGTTTGACCCCAGATTTCAAACTCCTGAGCAGCTTTTTTTCAACAATACAAAAATCACAACGAAACTTTCTGCTCCTTCTGGTAGAAGTCGTCAGTTCTGTCTGTGAGCCGAGTCGAACCCGGACCCTGAACTCACCACGACCCTGAACTCACCATGACCCTGAACTCACCACGACCCTGAACTCACCATGACCCTGAACTCACCACGACCCTGAACTCACCACGACCCTGAACTCACCACGACCCTGAACTCACCACGACCCTGAACTCACCACGACCCTGAACTCACCATGACCCCGAACAAGTTCACTCAGGGTCAAAGTGCTGCTGTGGACAGAGATGGTTTAGTTTGAAACTCGTGTGGATGTAGCCTGGCTGTTCACGCTCCAGGTTGGAATGACCACTTCCTGTTTCCTGTTTCCTGGTTTCTTGCTGCTCAACATGTAAAATGATCCAGTTTTCATTTGCTCACGACAGCGACTGAATTTGATTGGCTGATAAAAACCTCGCGAAGCTTCTTCCTGGTTGTGCCAAGAAAGACGTGAATGTAGCTTCAGTGAAAACGGACGATAAATATCCACCGATAACAATAAGAACACAAACGATCAACAACGAGAAATGAGAGCGACTCACATCCGATCATCATCATGGCCACGGCGAAGATCTTCTCTCCGTCCGTGTTGGGCGCGATGTTCCCGAAGCCGATGCTGGTCAGACTGGTCATGGTGAAGTACAGCGAGGTGATGTACACCGAGTCCTTGCTGGGCCCCCCCTCCCAGCGGCCCGAGCCCGAGGCGTTGAACCTGTAGGGCGTCCCCACCGTCTCTCCCAGCAGGTACAGCCAGCTGTCCATCCTCACCGTGTTGGCGTCCTCGTCGATGACCTCGTAGTCTCCGATGCTGAACCAGATGCAGGCCAGCCAATGAGCCGCCAGGCCGAACACGCACACCAGCAGGACCAGGACCGCGGCGCCGTACTCGATGTAGTGGTCCAGCTTCCTGGCGACCCGACCCAGACGCAGCAGGCGGACGACCTTGAGCGAGCTGAAGAGACTGCTGATTCCCTGTGGAGGACCAGGAAGAGACGCTGCATGAAGAAGACAGAAGAAGTCTGAACTACACCTGGACTCACTGGACACATGTCTCCTCTGGTTCTGATGCCAGCTCAAGTGAAAGCAGCTCTCTGTCAGAGGCTGCAAACCTTTCCTGATGCTTTTATTTTGTAAAGGCTTCCTTTGGTGAAAAGCTGGACGAGCTCTGAACGTCTCTCGTCCACGTCATCGTCTCTTCTTTGAGGAAATGTCTTCAGCTGCTGATCTGTTTAAAACCTCTGAGCCTCAGGATCATTAGGTGACTCTGACACCTCTCTCTCTGTCTCTCTCTCTCTCTCTGTCTCTCTCTGTCTCTGTCTCTGTCTCTGTCTCTCTCTCTCTCTCTCTCTGTCTCTCTCTCTGTCTCTCTCTCTCTCTCTCTCTCTGTCTCTCTCTCTCTGTGTCTCTCTCTCTGTCTCTCTCTCTCTCTCTCTGTCTCTCTCTCTCTCTCTCTCTCTCTCTCTCTCTCTCTCTGTCTCTCTCTCTGTCTCTCTCTCTGTCTCTCTCTCTCTCTCTGTCTCTCTGTCTCTCTCCCTCTCTGTCTCTGTCTCTCTCTCTCTCTCTCTCTCTCTCTCTCTCTCTCTCTCTCTCTCTCTCTCTCTCTCTCTCTCTGTCTCTGTCTCTGTCTCTGTCTCTCTCTCTCTCTCTCTCTCTCTGTCTCTCTCTCTCTCTCTCTCTCTCTCTCTCTGTCTCTCTCTCTCTCTCTCTCTCTCTGTCTCTGTCTCTCTCTGTCTGTCTCTCTCTCTGTCTCTCTCTCTCTGTCTCTCTGTCTCTCTCTCTCTCTGTCTCTCTCTCTCTCTGTCTCTGTCTCTGTCTCTCTCTCTCTCTCTCTCTCTCTCTCTCTCTCTCCCTCCCTCTGTCTCTGTCTCTCTCTCTCTCTCTTTCTCTCTTTCTCTCTTTTAAAGTTCACTGAGACATGTCTTCATGTCTCTTGTTTGTCCAGTCTCCTCGTAGAAGACTTCATCAGATGAACAATCTCTTTACTACAGAGTCAATCTGATGAACCCTGAAGGAGCCCACTGCCCCCCCCCCCCCCCAGGCTCCTGCACCTGAGCCCGTCATGCATGTGAGCTGAGCTGTGGTTCTGAGGCACTGACCTCGTCCACGTTCTCGAAGGCGTTGATGACGTCATAAGGCAGACAGGACAGCAGGTCGATGACGAACCAGGTCTTCACGTAGTTCATGCGGATCAGCTTGGGGTCGGAGAGGACTTCTCCGGCCGGGCCCACGAAGGTGGTGTGGAAGTTGAGGACGATGTCCACGAGGAAGATGACGTCCACGATGCTGTCCACCACCAGCCAGGTGACGTTGTTCTGCTTGGTCTTGAAGGACACGTTGTAGGGCACCATGATGGCCGTGTAGAAGGTGAGGATGAGGATGACCCAGTCCCACGTGGTCTTGAAGAGGCAGTAGTGAAGGATGATGTGTGGCGGCGTCTTCGGCGTTTCCTGTTTGTACTGAGGCAAGATGTCCGACCCCAGCTGCAGAACCTGAGCGGGAACACGGAGATGAAACTCTTCTCTGTCCTCATTCATAAATAAACAGGTTACATTCAAACTGAAATCTGAATTATTCAACGAGTTAAGGTACAACTCAGGTCGTCAGTGTTTTCTGAAACATCACGTTTTCATGTGAGGATCTGACGACTCTGGTTCTTTCACAAGCGTTTAGTGAATCTAGTTAGTAGTAAACCAGCTTGTTAGTAGTAAACCAGCTAGTTAGTAGTAAACCAGCTAGTTAGTAGTAAACCAGCTAGATAGTAGTAAGCCATCTAGTTAGTAGTAAACCAGCTAGATAGTAGTAAGCCATCTAGTTAGTAGTAAACCAGCTAGATAGTAGTAAGCCATCTAGTAAGTAGTAAACCAGCTAGTTAGTTGTAAACCAGCTAGATAGTAGTAAGCCATCTAGTAAGTAGTAAACCAGCTAGTAAGTAGTAAACCAGCTAGATAGTAGTAAGCCATCTAGTAAGTAGAAAACCAGCTAGTCAGTAGTAAACCAGCTAGATAGTAGTAAGCCATCTAGTAAGTAGTAAACCAGCTAGTTAGTAGTAAACCAGCTAGATAGTAGTAAGCCATCTAGTTAGTAGTAAACCAGCTAGATAGTAGTAAGCCATCTAGTTAGTAGTAAACCAGCTAGATAGTAGTAAGCCATCTAGTAAGTAGTAAACCAGCTAGTTAGTTGTAAACCAGCTAGATAGTAGTAAGCCATCTAGTAAGTAGTAAACCAGCTAGTAAGTAGTAAACCAGCTAGATAGTAGTAAGCCATCTAGTAAGTAGAAAACCAGCTAGTCAGTAGTAAACCAGCTAGATAGTAGTAAGCCATCTAGTAAGTAGTAAACCAGCTAGTTAGTAGTAAGCCATCTAGTTAGTAGTAAACCAGCTAGATAGTAGTAAGCCATCTAGTAAGTAGTAAACCAGCTGGTTAGTAGTAAGCCATCTAGTTAGTAGTAAACCAGCTTGTTAGTAGTAAACCAGCTAGTTAGTAGTAAACCAGCTAGATAGTAGTAAGCCATCTAGTAAGTAGTAAACCAGCTAGATAGTAGTAAGCCATCTAGTTAGTAGTAAACCAGCTAGATAGTAGTAAGCCATCTAGTAAGTAGTAAACCAGCTAGTTAGTAGTAAACCAGCTAGTTAGTAGTAAACCAGCTAGATAGTAGTAAGCCATCTAGTAAGTAGTAAACCAGCTAGTTAGTTGTAAACCAGCTAGATAGTAGTAAGCCATCTAGTAAGTAGTAAACCAGCTAGTAAGTAGTAAACCAGCTAGTTAGTAGTAAACCAGCTAGATAGTAGTAAGCCATCTAGTAAGTAGTAAACCAGCTAGTCAGTAGTAAACCAGCTAGATAGTAGTAAGCCATCTAGTAAGTAGTAAACCTGCTAGTTATTAGTAAGCCGTCTAGTTAGTAGTAAACCAGCTAGTTAGTAGTAAACCAGCTAGATAGTAGTAAGCCATCTAGTAAGTAGTAAACCAGCTAGATAGTAGTAAGCCATCTAGTTAGTAGTAAACCAGCTAGATAGTAGTAAGCCATCTAGTAAGTAGTAAACCAGCTAGTTAGTAGTAAGCCATCTAGTTAGTAGTAAACCAGCTAGTTAGTACTAAACCAGCTAGATAGTAGTAAGCTATCTAGTTAGTAGTAAACCAGCTAGTTAGTAGTAAACAAGCTAGTAAGTAGTAAACCAGCTAGTTAGTAGTAAGCCATCTAGTAAGTACTAAACCAGCTAGATAGTAGTAAGCCATCTAGTTAGTAGTAAACCAGCTAGTTAGTACTAAACCAGCTAGATAGTAGTAAGCCATCTAGTTAGTAGTAAACCAGCTAGTTAGTAGTAATCAAGCTAGTAAGTAGTAAACCAGCTAGTTAGTAGTAAGCCATCTAGTTAGTACTAAACCAGCTAGTTAGTGGTAAACCAGCTAGATAGTAGTAAGCCATCTAGTTAGTAGTAAGCCATCTAGTTAGTAGTACACCAGCTAGTTCGTAGTAAACCAGCTAGATAGTAGTAAGCCGTCTGGTTAGTAGTAAACTATCTAGTTAGTGGTAAACCAGCTTGTTAGTAGTAAACCAGCTAGTTAATAGTAAACCAGCTAGTTAGTAGTAAACAGGTGTGGGCCATTAACCTAATCTTGACCTGATGAGGGCGCTAGAGGAAACTAAAGTTATTTGAATTCATCCTCAGGGGAACATTAGTTTTCTCTGTTTCTATGATTTAATCATTAGATATTAAGATAACATTTATTATCGTAATTAAAATAAAAATCAACTGAAAACTCATGAACACAAAAAACATTTGTTTCATTCAAATGAATTTCATGAGATCTCAGTAAATGTAAAGTGAATAGATGTGATTTCTTTTCAGGGAGGTCGTGACCTTTGAGTGTGAACAGAGGAGACCTCTCACCTCGGCCAGTCGTGAGTGCTTGTGGACGTTCTCTCCTTTCTGCACGGCCGGGGCGAGCTGCTGCAGAACTCCTCGGCTGCTGGTCAACGCTCGGGTCAGACGGGCAAACTTCCCCCAACCTGCCAGCAACACAACACAACACCATCAACCACTTCCCAGAATGCACCTCAGGGATGTGTGTGTGATCTGAACTGATCTGTGGTGTGAGGAGACTCTACTCACAGAGGATGCTCTAGTTTAACACTCAATATATAAAAGAGAAATCAGTTCTTGAAAAGGAAGAAGTTGTTTCTTCCTCTTGGTTTTATTTGTGTTTACTTGTTTACTTCGGTCACTGACCTACTTCTCTGTATAATCCTGTTCAGTGAATCACTTCATATGAAACGTGCTTCATAGGGTTTTAATATAAATCACACAGATTTCTAACAAAGGAGCTAACCTGCGTTTCAGAGTTCCTCAGCCATTGGAGCCACACCCACCTTTTGAGGAGTCGTCATCGATTGGTTGCTTGAAGGCGGTGATGTCACTGAAGGTGCAGAGAAACAGGACGACCTTGTCCTGCTCGTTCCTGATTGGAGCAATCTTCACGAAAAACCAAACGGGCATCCCTGCAGCACCGAGGGACAAGAATCAGTCTGACGTCCCACAATCCTTTGCACTCCAATCACACAAAGCGCTGAATCATTAAAACATGAAACTAAATGAAACTGCTGATTAATGAAGCTGAACGATGAGTCGTCAGTTCCTCCGTCGGCCTCTAACCAGAGATCTGATTCCCAGTCCCAGTTTAGAACATGAACTGGGACACGAGAGCCTCCTGTCCCTCACATTTGAGGGAAAACCAGTCAGATGAAAACGTTGCACGAGTTCACGACCCACAGAACAAAGGACGAACAAGAGCAGCTAACACACTGAAGTACTCACGGTTCTTCTTGTACATCAGGATCTCAAAAGAGTTCATCTCATAGTTCTCAAAGGTCAGACGGACTTTCTCACTCATGTCTTTGTCCGTCAGCTCTCCATACATGAAGCTGCAGCAGAAACCACACAGGTTAGAGAGTGCACACACACAGACACACACATGATGTAGTGCTCCTACCTGCAGGTGCTGCTCTTCTGCATGACCTCTGCTCGGTGGTAACCGGACAGTTTGCAGAAGCCGTCGTTGCTGTAGACGATCGGCCAGTCCACGATCTGAGCGTTTCCCAGCACGAAGTTCGTATCTGAGCACAAACACCAGCCGGTCACATGACACGCGTGTTCAACAGCACACGTGTTCAACATGACACACGTGTTCAACAGCACATGTGTTCAACAGCTCACATCACACCGCTTCACGGTCATTTTCATTTGGAATTTGGTTTATGAAATAAAATGTTACATTTATCATCATACGAGAGGAAGGAAACCAGAATCTAAAATATTACCGAAATTATGAATCATTTTTTGCTAATTGGTGGTAATTTGTTTATTACACAAATCAATTAATTACCTGATTGTTGCAGCTCTCACGCTCATTTTTTATATACAAGAATTTCCGTCTTGTAATATTAGGACCTTATTGAAAAAGTATTACCACTTTATTCTATAAGATATTACGGCTTCTATCCTGAAAACAAAAGGAATTGTTTAAATGGTCATTTGCCAGCCAATCACAGCCCAGCAGCAGCGACACTTGGATTCCAGTGTGTGTGTGTGTGTGTGTGTGTGTGTGTGTGTGTGTGTGTGTGTGTGTGTGTATATGTGTGTGTGTGTGTGTGTGTACATCATTAATTAACCTCGTACTGATACGTTTCTGTTTCTTTCTTTTTCAAAGTGGCGTCAATGAAAAGATTCACAGCTTCAGTTTGCGTCGCTTCACAGAACCAGAACCGGAGACTGGGACGAACGGGATAAACCAGTTAACAAAGTGTTTCCTGTGCAGCAGTGGTTTGTCACGTGACCTGGTGCTTCCACATTCAGGATCCACTTCCTGAATATTTCACAGCGACATTCATTTTTCAAACTAAAGTCTGACTCCAGACGAGAGGAGGATGTTGTACAGCTGTGAAGACTTTAATACGTCCTGAATACAAATAACAAACCTTCACAACATGACAAAATACACAACACAACGTTCAGTCACACAACTCAGGATGGAGATCTGAAACACACGCACAACAAAGTCACGACAAAATAAAGTCAATGTAGGAAAAAGTCAAATCAAATGTACTAAATCAGATTCACTTGAAATGATATATTAGATATTTCTAGTATTTATTATAATTTATTCTGACAGAACTCTGTACCAAGATACTTTTATATCTACAGTAAAAGTGAAATGCTGACAAGTTCCTGTTTCCATTCATAAGTTTTGATACATAAGGTTGTATGCAGTGTAAGCAGATGTGTAATATTAAACATAATAACTGTGGGTTTAATAACAGAAATAATATTTTATATTTGAATTTGAAAAAGACAGTATTTGTTTTTGTTGTTTTATTAAATGTTGGTATTCTGTTTGTTATTTATTGAAAATGGCTTCTCAAAGATAAAAATCCTCCCACTGATCAGGATGATTCTGATCATTGCTGTGACCTTCACTCCAGCGCCACCATCAGGGGAGGAGGTGCAGGGATGAGTTAAGGTCTAGATTAGAGCAAGGTCAGATTAAGGTCAAGATTAGGGTCAAGTTAAATTATGCGCAGTTTCTTCTGAGTGATTGTTTTTTAAAGATTTTGATCACTGAATAAAATGTCTTTTATTTTTTATTTTGTATTATTCATTAGGCCAAACAACAGAGTTTAAAGGTGAACGTGTGAGTGAGTTCAGTGGTAACTTCATATCAACTCCATTATTATTAACTGGTGTCAATGGAAATCGAATCAAATGAAAACGACGTGAAACCAGGAAACGTTGAGGAACTGGTCAAAGGTCAAAAACACTCAGGACAGGACAAACCAGCACGAGACACGACAGTGAGGACTCCACAGACAGACACGAGAGGAGACACTGGTCTGTACCTGTCTGTCTATCTGATAATGTCCAAACTGGAAAGGTGGAAAAAAAGTGGTTAAAGGAGCAGAAGCAGAACTGAACCAAACGGGCTGGTGTGAATAATGTGAAGAAGCCCCCCCCCCCCCGATACACTGATCAACCAAATGAAAGAACCCTTAAAGTTCCCAGTGTAAAGTTCAACTCCAGAGATCAACGTGTCCTTCAGAAGAACCAGTGGTTTTGAACCAGTTCTCTGATTTGGTGCAAATCAAAGTAAGAACAGGTGAAATGGAGGCAGAAGAAGGACGAGCCCCGAACAATCCTGCTCCTCCTCCCTGACTCCTTCTGGTTCTGGGTTCCGCTCCTCCTCACTGCTGGCAGCATGAAGAGCTACCTGCAGCTCCATAGTCCAGCTCCTCCAGGAGGACACATCCATACCTGTGGTCACAAGAAGGTTTGTGTCTGCCAGCACAGTGTCCAGAGCCTGGAGGAGACACCAGGAGACACCAGGAGTCAGCAGGAGACACCAGGAGTCAGCAGGAGACACCAGGAGTCAGCAGGAGACACCAGGAGTCAACAGGAGACACAAGGAGACTGTCAGACGCTGGTGCAGTAGGCCCTGTGTTCCCCTGATGCAGTGGCCCCTTGGTTCCTCCTGATGCAGTGGCCCCTGGGTTTCTCCTGGTGCAGTGGGTTCGTCATGTCCAGAAGTTGTCAGGAGACCATGCAGGCAGGAGGAGGCCACACCCACTGAGTCCAGTTGGATCAGCCTGTGGTTTCAGTTTGTCACTGGGATGTTCGGTGTGGTTTTGGATCCAGTCCTCAGTAGGTTGATGGTTTGAGATCAGTTTTAGTTTTGTTATCTTCATGTTGTCCTGGATTCATCTGATCTGAGGTGTGATGTCAGCGAGCCTCAGTTTGTGTTTGAGATCAGCTGACGTGTGAGTGACAGCAGGTTTAGAACTTTAACACAGTGGAAAACTCTAAATGATGTTATATTATATATATGAAGATAAAACTGATAACCCCGCTGCCTGTTTTAAAAACAACAAAGACATTAACTGTGATTTACTGTATGATGTTAAAACACAAAGTAACAGTATGAGAAATATAAAATGAGTCATACATTGAAACCCTGCTGAGTAGATCCTGTGAAAACACACAACTATAATACTCGTTCACAAAAGAACGTTTTCATATATTCTTCTAGAAAAGACCGATTACGACTGAAATATTAGTATCAGAAGTTTTTTAGTAAAAAATATTAGTATCGACGTCGTAGATAATATTCACTTCTAACAAGCTAGAGCGATTCTGCGTGAAGCAAACATTTGATCTTGATCAGTTCAGGAATCAACAGATTATTATCAACTGGTGCCCCGTGGGAGGTTCCATCCCTCACACCCGGGACTGGGCACAAGTAGGTTTGAGTTAATGTGATGTTAATGTTATCTGGTTAAATTAACTGCTTAATAATAATAATACAAAAAAAAGAGTTACAATCACTAGCTTATCACAAAGTGTTGCTGGGTCGTGAACTGTCATGTTTGGATCTAAACGATGGAGCCCATCACCAGCTGGTGCTCAAACCACCGAACCCATCTTGACACCGTCCCCCCCGCAGACACAACAGATTCAGGTGGTTGAACCGGACTGAACAGGATCTTACCGTTGGACCTGCGCACGATGTTCTCCAGGAACGTGTTCTGAGGAGCCACGAGACCCCGACGTCCTCCCGCCATCCTGTCCTCCTGCCGCACGAGACCCAGCCGCTTCCCGCCACTCACATCTCTGATGCAGCGCCAGCCTCACGAGCTGCAGCTCGCCCTCCTCCCAGCTCTCTCTCCCCCTCCCCTCTCTCTCTCTCTGCCTCTTTCTCTCTCTCTCTCTTCCCCATCCTTCCTCTCCAGGTGTCTCTTTACCATCCTCTGCAGCCATCTGCCGATAGCAAAGGAGAGAGACATAGAGAGGGACAGAGAGAGAGAAAGAGAGAGACATAGAGAGAGACAGAGAGAGAGAAAGAGAGAGAGAGAGAGAGAGAGAGAGAGACAGAGAGAGGGGGGGGGGAGGATGGTAGAGAGAGAGAGAGATTGGAAAAGACTGGAAGGGAGAGAGGGAGAGAGAGAGAGAGAGATTGGAAAAGACTGGAAGGGGAGAGGGAGAGAGAGAGCGAGAGAGAGAGAGAGAGAGATTGGAAAAGACTGGGCGGGGAGAGAGAGGGAGGTAAAGAGACACTTGCAGGGAGTTGATGCATGATGACATCACAGAGGTTGTAATTAAAGGGTCAGTTCATTATAAACATGTCGGTGTATTTGACTTGATGAAGAACCTGGAGCCTGAACACACGGATGAGGGCCACGTCCGGTCGTCTCCTGGTCTGGTGAACCTCGGGTGTGAACCTGAAGTGGACCAAGTGATAAACGGTCCATGGCAAACAACAGCCTGGATTCTGGGAGCTCAGGGCTCTAGTGGTGACAGGGTACTAAGCTCTTTAAGGTTTGATGCTGCCACTTTAATAATGTATGTGAGGAGGAGAGGAAGTCAGTGTAGTGAAGCTTTTCCAGGAGACGTGTGCTCTGAGGGGAGCAGCAGTGTTGCAACAGGGGGCGCTGTGCAGCTCTGTTTACCTGGGCCCCCCCGAGACCCTCCTCGGTCTGAGTAATCACCCTCCTTCCTCTAACCCACTGAAATCTGACTTCTGTCTGTGATGTGAAAATCACGATTCACTTCCAGGTCACATGACTCCGCAGAAGTTTGAATTGGCTCCGGGGGAACGTGGTCATTACTGAACGTTGGTGTTCTTACTGATTTCTACATCTCTGGAACAACGACAAGACGTGGAGGTGAGGGAACTTCTCAGCTGAACGTGACTCAGCAGAAAACAACCAGAACAGAAAACTCCTCTCCAGACGATGGGGAAGGATTTAACAGCTTTTTAAAACTGGTTCACTCACAAATAAAACACTCACACGCTCCAGTTCCAGTGTAAACGAGGGAACAGTCTGTAAAGATGAGGGAACAGTCTGTAAAGATGAGGGAACAGACTGTGAAGATCAGGGAACAGTCTGTAAAGATGAGGGAACATACTTTGAAGATGAGGGAACAGACTGTGAAGATGAGGGAACAAACTGTAAAGATGAGGGAACAAACTGTAAAGATCAGGGAACAGACTGTGAAAATGAGGGAACAGACTATGAAGATGAGGGAACAGACTGTAAAGTTGAGGGAACAGACTGTAAAGATGAGGGAACAGACTGTAAAGATGAGGGAACAGTCTGTTAAGATGATCCATGACTTTATAAAAATGGCTAATGCGGAAGTGCCTAAAACCTGCTTTCTTTGGAATGACCTGCAGGGGGCAAGAAGTCTTCTTGTTCCGGTTCTTAAAAAGTCTCTGCGACTTTTCCAACTCCAGCGCTTTTCTAATGAACTCTGTCAAAGCAGTTTAATAAAGGTTTATAACAAACGGAAAGATAACATGTATGATAACATGTATGATAAAAGGTTTTGGGCCATGAACTCATTTTGGTGTAGATCTGTTCTCTATTTATATTTCATGAATCTTGATAACTAAAACCTTGATGTAGAGAATTTAAATGTGGTTTCATAAGGCGCCTGTTTGAGGCTCGACTCTTGTTTAATGGACGTTTGTTATATTTGAATAGTTCCTCTTTGAAACAGAACCGAACACTTTGTGGCAACGCTTCAGATGGATTGGTAAACAGCTACTAATGCTAACATATTGGTAGCAATACTGAAAACTTACATAAGGCACCTTTAATTATTGAAAAGTTTCAGAACTAAAGTCATATTTCAAAAAAATATTTTACCAGTGAGTAACAGAGTATTAAATCTTATGTGAGTAAATCAAATTAAAGTGAACTTGATGTGGAGGAGGTTGAGTCGGCTCGCAGTGAGAGGACGCCCTCTGCAGGTGAGCAGTGAGCTCTGCAGTCAGGACCCAGCCTGCTGCGCGGTGTCTCCCCCTGCTGGTGATAAACACTCAGTGCAAAAACACTGATAAAAACAATGTGCATGAACCGAACTACATGTTATTATATTACACTATAAATCAGCTGCAGTTGATATGACGTAGTACCGTGATGATATTTAACATGTCAGTAACATGTGGAGCTGTGATGATCACAGTTTGAAGTCATATGTGTGTTTTCAGGTTATTTTAGACTCGTGTTGGTTGTTAATTGTTTTAAGGTTTCATGAAGTTAGATCTCAGTTTTGTTCTCTTATTAATCTTAGTATTAATCAGTCGGATTGGGCGGAAGGTTACACAGGCCACAGGCTCCGCGGCAGCAGGCGCCGCACCGCCGCTCAGCGGTGCGTAGAGAACCTTCCGCCGCGGAGGTTAGACCCGCACGGCGACGCCCCTCGCGTGCTGCGGAACAAACCTCGTCACTTCAGATTTTGGTGGAATCCCGACGCGTCTCCGCTGATGATGCTAGTTCGGTTAAATAAACCGAAGTGACGCTTGAAACGCGGCGAGCAGCGACGACCGCAGCTGCAGCGCCACGGCCGGAGCTGCGGCGGCGGAGGGAACTGCAGCAGAAAGAAAAAGCTCCAGCGGCTCCGTGACATTTTCTATCCGGACATCGCGACCGAAACTCGGTGCATCCGAGCGCCGAGATGCCGGGCATGATGGACAAGGGCTCCGAGTATCTGGGGAAAGGTCGATCCAACGGGACCAAGAGTCCGTCCAACGCGTCCAACGGGGGACATTTCTCTGAGGACAGCGGCAGCGACGACGAGCACGGTGAGGGAGCCTCGAACACGCGCCTGTGGCTCCGCCGCTGCGCTCCAGCAACAACACTTATGATCATAACTCATATATTATATAATAATGAGAACATCTGGTTGTGTGTTTGCAGATGTGGGGATGCGGGTCGGAGCGGACTATCAGGCCAACATCCCCGAGTTCGAGCCCGGTGAGTGTGTGCGGTGGGACGGACGGTGGTAGCCTCGGTCACACGGAGGGAGGTCTGAAACTCATCAACACTGAGGAGGACACTTTCATATATTTATTAAATGTAATATTTAAGCGTCAGTTTCCACTGGGACATGATTTATTGACACTAAGTGAAGATCCCTGTTGGTTTCTAATGATCCCTCCACATTAATCATGGTTAATACACAATAATAAACATAGTGACTCTGCTACAGGTTCAAGATTTTTATTAATTCTGTAATTTTCTGTCAATAGAACATTTTTTAGACGAATAAATATTGTCATAATTGTTTAATCTGTCTATAATACCAGGCAAAATTACCCACAATCCCAGAGGACATCATCTCATCATGTTTATAAGAAAGTAATAAATAGAGAAAAGACGAATTAGATTTAGTTTATCAAGATATCAATACATTTTTAGGATTACAATTTTTATAAAGATATAACAATAATCTTTTAAAAACAATAACTTGTGAGCATGTCTGCCGTTAGTGTGGACAAACGATTGATCTGACATCGACTCGTTCTCATTGTTCTATAAGTAAAAGTATCAATAACAGAAGGAATAGAACTAACGTCATTAAATCAATAAATGCTGGTTAGATAATTAACAACAATAGAGTATAACTCATCATAGAAACACTTGAAATGACCTAATGTATATAACTACATAAAAATACTTATATGTTATGATTCTAAATTATTAAGTATAGAATGAAGTATTTGGAAAACTGAAAAAAAATGACCATGAACAAATACGTTATGGAAATCCCCAAAAAGAGAGGAATTGAGAAAATATTCTTTATCTGTATTTAAGAGAAAGTTTTTGCAGTGGAGGTGGAGAATCCTGACGTTCAGTTCCCCGACTCTGGTTCCTACGTTTCCCATGATGCAACTCTGCTCCTGTCCCAGCAGGCATGAATGTGTAGCAGCCTGTAGATGTGAAGCCCTGCAGCCGAACGAGTTGTGTAACCGTGTGGATCTTTGTTCAGGTTCCACTAAGTACCCGGACAAGGACAGTGGAGGGATGTTGGTCTGGTCCCCGTATCACTCCATCCTGGACCCGAAGCGTAAGTGAACCTGGTTTAAGTCCTTTCTGATTCTGAACCTGTGGTTTCTCCTGTGGAAGCTCCTCTGCTCCTCGGCTGAACTGACACTGTGTTTCCTCCACAGTGGACGAGTACATCGCGTTGGCCAAAGAGAAACACGGATACAACGTGGAGCAGGTGGGGGCCGGCTGCACCTCTACAGCATGTTGTTCACTTCCTGTCTCTCCTTCATCTCAATCATATAAAAGATTTAAAAATCCCCCAAAAGAAGGATTTATTCTTAGTTTCTGCCTCAACAGAGAAAAATGACTTTGCTAATTATTCATAATGAGTTCAGTACAAATCAAGTTTGTCACATTAGGAATCAGACAGAACAGAATCTGATCCAGATGTTACTTCACGCTTCTTTAACGTTGATTAAACAGTCTGTGAATCTGATGCAGTGAAATCCAGCAGCACTGTGTCACTGAGCAGCAGCGCCCCCTGCAGCCCCACATGGGGATCGACTGTCGGAGGTTTGGAGTGGTTTTCACCGTCCCACTGACCTGAAACATCTGAACACTGGATATTACCCATGATCCTCTGCTCCCTGAACCAGAAGAGCTGCAAGCCTGTCAGACAAAAACAATGTGTGTGTGTGTGTGTGTATATGTGTGTGTGTGTGTCCAGGCTCTTGGCATGCTCTTCTGGCACAAACACAACATAGAGAAGTCTCTGGCCGACCTCCCGAACTTCACGCCGTTTCCTGACGAGTGGACGGTGGAGGACAAGGTTCTGTTCGAACAGGCGTTCAGCTTCCACGGGAAGAGCTTCCACCGCATCCAGCAGATGGTAAACACCTGACACCACGACAACACTGTCCTGAAGACCCAGCCTGCCTCTAACCTGGTTTCACTTCCTTCAGCTGCCGGACAAATCCATCTCCAGCCTGGTGAAGTATTACTACTCGTGGAAGAAGACCCGCTCCCGGACCAGTCTGATGGACCGACAGGCTCGTAAACTGGCCAACAGGAGCAACCAGGACGTCAGGTAGAAGCTCTGACCCAATCACATCCACACATTCAAAATGAATCTGCTCCTCAGCTTGGTGGGTTCTGGTTTCTGTCTGAAACGTTTAGTGGTTAAACTTTGGTTTGTTGTCCCCGCGGCAGTGACGAGGAGATGGAGGAGGCGAATCCCATCGAGGCCCACGACAGTGACTACGACCCCAACAAGGAAGCAAAGAAAGAGGTCAGCACACACACACACACACACACACACACACACACACACACACACAATCCGTGAATTCTAAGACGGGTCTTGTACTTTATGAAAGATTAGAATGAATCATTTCTGTAATACAGCCTCAAAGCAGAGCTGCATCTTAAATCGTCTCATTTAGATTTTACTACAGATTAGTAAATATTCTTTAATATTTAAATACTTAATCAACAAAATATGAAACTGAAAACATCACAAACTCAAAGCGACTCCACTCAGCTGGTTCACTGTAAGTTTATAAGAAGAACAAAGGACCCGATGAGAAGCTGGATCCTATTTGTTCTATTGTCGGGTCTCATTCTTACTTTGGTCATAAAGTCAGTTTTGGGTTCATAACACATGTTCCTCACATGTTCCCTCAGAACCAGGTGGAGCCGGTGGTGCCGGGCTCTAAGGTGGCGCTGGGTCGCCGGGAGCACCAGACCCTGCAGCACCGACACCACCAGCGCTCCCGCTGCCGCCCCCCCAAAGGCATGTACCTGACGCAGGAGGACGTGGTGGCCGTGTCCTGCAGCGCCTCCGCCGCCAACACCCTCCTCCGCCAGCTGGACATGGAGCTGGTGTCCCTCAAGAGACAGGTGGGTGGACACACAGGAAATGACCTTGTCCTCCAGAGTCTCAGTCTCATACTTGTCTGATCTGCCAGGGCTCCACTGCCACCTGGTGGTGACACCTCCTTATAATAATATCAATTATAAAATAATGCTTCTTATAGCTCTTGCAACAAAGACAAGAGGGTAACAAAAAGTATAAATATCATATACAATCCTCACTTCAATCTGCTCTGAGGAGGTCACGTGACTCGTTGTGTGTCGTGGTCCAGGTGCAGAACGCCAAGCAGATGAACAGCGGACTCAAACACCTGCTGGAGTCCGGGATCGAGGACCTCCGGCTCCCTGAGGTACCGACCACTGACTCCACAGCTGGAGCATATTTCATATACATATTATAAACATGATGGGACTGAATGAGATACTCGTCTTCAAAACAACATTTCAGAGATGAAACATTTTCTTTCATTGTAAATCATTGACTTTATCCTGAAGTACATGAACATTATCAAACCCACCAAGCCGTCCAGATCCTCCTCCTCCTCCTCCTCCTCCTCCTCCTCACCCGGCTCTGAAGAGAGAAGCTCTCATCACGTCTCAGAGTTCAATCTGTTGTTTTCATGTTTCACGGTTTCACTGGTGTTGAACTTTGCAGTGTAACCAGAAGGTGAACGCCCGCTGGACCACGGACGAGCAGCTCCTGGCCGTTCAAGGTGAGACTCTGAGAAGATCTGAGAGGCTCTCATCACGTCACATGACCACGAACGTCCACTGGTCACGTGATGTAAACAGGAAGTAGATTGTCTCCTCTGCAGTTGGTTGCTAAGTAAAAAGAAACTCCTCTGAAGGTGGAGCAGTGATGGTGACGAGTCACTGACAGGAAGTGTAACAGACAGGAAGTGTGACTGACAGGAAGTGTAACTGACAGGAAGTGACAGGAAGTGTTACTGACAGGAAGTGTGACTGACAGGAAGTGTAACAGACAGGAAGTGTGACTGACAGGAAGTGTGACTGACAGGAAGTGACAGGAAGTGTAACTGACAGGAAGTCTCACTGACAGGAAGTCTCACTGACAGGAAGTATAACTGCCATAACTGACAGGAAGTGACAGGAAGCGTGACTGACAGGAAGCGTAACTGACAGGAAGTGATACTGACAGGAAGTGTGACTGACAGGAAGTGTGACTGACAGGAAGTGTAACAGACAGGAAGTGTGACTGACAGGAAGTGTATCTGACAGGAAGTGACAGGAAGTGTTACTGACAGGAAGTGTGACAGACAGGAAGTGTAACTGACAGGAAGTGTGACTGACAGGAAGTGTAACAGACAGGAAGTGACAGGAAGTGTTACTGACAGGAAGTGTGACTGACAGGAAGTGTAACTGACAGGAAGTGACAGGAAGTGTTACTGACAGGAAGTGTGACTGACAGGAAGTGTAACAGACAGGAAGTGTGACTGACAGGAAGTGTAACTGACAGGAAGTGACAGGAAGTGTTACTGACAGGAAGTGTGACTGACAGGAAGTGTAACAGACAGGAAGTGTGACTGACAGGAAGTGTGACTGACAGGAAGTGTAACTGACAGGAAGTGTTACTGACAGGAAGTGTGACTGACAGGAAGTGTAACAGACAGGAAGTGTGACTGACAGGAAGTGTAACTGACAGGAAGTCTCACTGACAGGAAGTCTCACTGACAGGAAGTATAACTGCCATAACTGACAGGAAGTGACAGGAAGCGTGACTGACAGGAAGCGTAACTGACAGGAAGTGATACTGACAGGAAGTGTGACTGACAGGAAGTGTGACTGACAGGAAGTGTTACTGACAGGAAGTGTGACTGACAGGAAGTGTAACTGACAGGAAGTGTTACTGACAGGAAGTGTAACAGACAGGAAGTGTGACTGACAGGAAGTGTAACTGACAGGAAGTGTTACTGACAGGAAGTGTTACTGACAGGAAGTGTGACTGACAGGAAGTGTGACTGACAGGAAGTGTTACTGACAGGAAGTGTAACAGACAGGAAGTGTGACTGACAGGAAGTGTGACTGACAGGAAGTGTAACTGACAGGAAGTGTTACTGACAGGAAGTCTCACTGACAGGAAGTATAACTGACAGGAAGTGACAGGAAGTGTGACTGACAGGAAGTGTGACTGACAGGAAGTGTGACTGACAGGAAGTGTGACTGACAGGAAGTGTAACTGACAGGAAGTCTCACTGACAGGAAGTGTAACTGACAGGAAGTATAACTGACAGGAAGTGACAGGAAGTGTGACTGACAGGAAGTGTGACTGACAGGAAGTGTGACTGATAGGAAGTCTCACTGACAGGAAGTGTGACTGACAGGAAGCGTGACTGACAGGAAGTGTAACTGAAAGGAAGTGATACTGACAGGAAGTCTCACTGACAGGAAGTGTAACTGACAGGAAGGGTAACAGACAGGAAGTGTGACTGACAGGAAGTGTGACTGACAGGAAGCGTTACTGACAGGTAGTGTGACTGACAGGAAGTGTGACACAGAGGAAGTGTTAGCGTCGCTTTGTGTATCAGACGTGACACTTTGTTATCAGGTTGAAGGTAGGTCTTGATTCTGAGGTTCTCTCCTATTGACAACTTCAGTGCACGTGTGAACCACAGACATTAAATCACAGACATCAGTGTAACCCGTCTGTGATGTCTTCAGGTGTCCGGAAATACGGAAAAGACTTTCAGGCCATCGCAGACGTCATAGGCAACAAGACGGTCGGCCAGGTGAAGAACTTCTTTGTGAACTACCGACGGCGGTTCAACCTGGAGGAGGTGCTGCAGGAGTGGGAGGCGGAGCAGGGAACACGAGCTCCCAACGGAGACAGCGCCACCTCAGGAGAGGAGGGAAAGAACAGCTCTACCACTCCATCAGGGAAGAGCACTGACGAGGAAGACGAAGAGGTGAGAAATGAAACTTAGCCTTCCTCCTAACTAACAAACATATCATCATCAGCGGAGGTTAGAGGTAAACACTTCACAGGCAACACTGTGTTTCCCATGATCCTTTGCAACACACCTGAAGACTCATTCAGACTCAATAACCTCTGGTTCTCCTCCCCGCAGGTTCAGGTGACTTCCTCAGGTGCGTCTCCTGCTGCCTCCTCGTCTTCCTCGGCTCAGACTCTGGTGACGTCCAGCAGCTCCTCCTCTTCTCTCCACCAGCCCCCTCCCCTCCTCCGGCCCTCCCTACCAGCCACGCCCTCCCTGCACCGCCAGCCTCCGCCCCTCCAGCAGCAGGCTCGCTTCCTGCAGCCCCGCCCCACGCTGCAGCAGCCCCCGCCTCTCATCCGCCCCTCCAACCCCCTGCCCCCCCGCCTCAACCCCCGCCCTCCTGCTCCCATGACCCTCAGTGGGAGCCCGGGGGCGTCAGGGCCGAGCTCCGCCCAGCAGCCCTCGGGCCTGGCCCTCCACCAGTCGGAGACGGCCTCGTCTTCCTCCCTCCACTAACGGAAAGAAATGAAAGCTCAGTTTCCATGGAAGCTGCTGCATTCAGGTCCTGTGGGAAAATCGGATTATTGAGGTTCAAATAAGCGACAGTTTCACTTCTGACCAACTTCTCCAGTGTTAAACCACAAGAACATAAAAGTGACTCATTGACACGGGATCCAGAAGCAGATCAGTGCTGATGTGTTTCCCACAGGACGTAGGTGCAGCACCGGCTGCCTCAGGGACCCTGGTTCTAACATCTCTGTGTTGTTTGGGAGGTTGGACTGAAACTTAGTCTTAAAACAGAAATTAAACCTCAACAAACACGTGTTGCATCCACAGGGTTCCACTCTGGATCCCCTCTGGTTCTCTGTCTGTGTGTGTCGCCTTAAACACCAACAACAAGGACACAACAGCACCTGGAAAACATTATCACTTTAACATCATGAACGACCCTTTAAACACAAAAAGACTAACGGCCTTTGCACATCAACGCGACACAAATTAATTAAAAAACTTGAAGGTGAAACTTGATTTTTCATATTTATAAAAACATCACTAAGTCCTGCCTCGTACAGATGAATTCATTTCTCAAGCTGGGTGGAGGAGGAAGTTGTTGTTCTACTAGTTCTGTTTCAAAAGGAGAAAATCCTGAACAACATGCTTTCTGATTGGATGGATATTTTACAATGTACCTTAGTTCAACAAGCCAAAAGCCTCGGTGTCTCTGAAGTACCGCGACATTGACTCGATACAGATTTGGAATCTATTAATAGCATGAAATAAATCCCACAAAGAAAAGGTGTCAGTGTGCGAAGGCCTGAAGAGTCGACTCACGTGCTAGCAGCCTCGTGAGGATGGAGTTGAATGTTGATATCAGCAGGTTTCATGTTTACCATCTTCACAGTCTTCAGCAAACACGCTAACATTTGTAACTTGAATCTGTGATTTCTAAGAGTTTCAAGTTTCATCTGTTGAGTTGTATTTTGTAATGCTTTGTTTCAGGCTTCACATCGTGAGTAAGAATTCTTTAACGTGTAATGATCTCACAAGCTGTCATTTAGCGCCACCCTCAGGACAAACGTTACATTTATATCTTGATTTTAAGAAAAAGATAAATCGTTCACATTGTGGTTGTAATGAAAACTGCTGCAGCCTCCAGGGGGCGCTAGTTAGACTGTGGACCATTGTAAAAGGATCAGACATCCACACACTAAAAATATGAAGCCCAAATATCTTGGACACAAACGCTGCCATCTTGTGGCGATGACGTCATTTACAGTCAGAGTCAGTGCAGCAGTGAAAGTGGTATCAAGGTCCCGCCCATACATACTCTCGCCCAATGAGGAGTGAGACTCAGCTGTCAATCATGACGTCTCAGCCATGTCATCAAACTGATTGAAATCAAACTGATCTGAGACACTTGAACAAACGTCGGTGAGATGAGAACTGAAACGACTCCTTTAACGTCTCCTCTGGTTTTAGTTTGGTCCCATCTGCTAACATGGAGGAGGCGGGTTTCTTAGCTATACTGCAGCCGGCCACCAGGGGTTCACACTTTGGCTTCACTTTCGGGAGCTGTCATGTCGTCCATCTTTATTTACAGTCGTTTCTAACTGAAGATATAAATCTGTAGCTTTTATCAGAGGATCAATCTACACGTGGTTCAGGGATTTCTTGAGAAGAAGAAAACTAGAAAATCTCCAGACGTGAACAGATGTTAACAGTTTGAATGATTTGTAACCTGCCATCAATCATCAATCAATCAATAACCTGTCGATCTTTTCACAAAGACTTCACACAGACGTTCTTCAGAATTAAACATGTCCTCCAGTCTTATCGATGTTCTGTTGTTGGGTTTAATGTTCTCACGTCGATGTTTACGTTTGAAAACTAGAAACTCGACTGGTCACCATCTCTGTTATTTATTCTTCTTCTTCTTCCTGGTGCTCTTAATGCTGATTGGACGAACATGTATCACAACATTTGAGTTTCAGTAGAATCTGTAAAATATGGATGTTAACGTGAAGCTGCTGAAGTCTCATTAAAAACTGCATTTATATCATCAGACGTTTTCAGCTTCATTATCAGATCCTTGATTACAGGAAGAGGAATCACAGGGAGTTCATATTGTTACAAGTCACAATACACACACACACACACATCATCCTCAAACACACACACACATCATCCTCAAACACACACAAGCACAAACACACACCTCTCATCCTCAAACACACACACAAACACATGTACACACACAAACACACTTCACACACACACACACAGCAGTGGATATTAAAAGGCTGTGTGTGTAACTGGACCCCTGCAGGATGAGCTGCTCTGCACCAGCTCGACTATTCTTGTGTCTGTTGTTGTGCGTCCGGCTGCTTGTCGACATGTGGAAGGTCAAACGTGAGTCTCCCATCGTCTCCACTCAGGAAACTAACTCTCACTTTGTGATGTTTGAGTCCAGGTTTACAGAATCCTCCGTGTGGAGCTGAGATCTTCATCCAGCTCGGCTCAGAGCTGGATGAAGATCTGGATGAAAGACTCTAATAATAATATCTGATGAATTAGGATCCATAGACACTTTGTCTCTGTTGCAGCTCCAGTTGTGTTCCCGATGGAGACCAGGTACCGGACGGTTTTAGAGGTGACGACACAGATTTGGTGTGAAGCTCATGAAACAGAATAACTCAATCATTCTGTCATTGTTCCAAACCGGCCACCTCAACGTAATGCTTTTTATCTTTATCAAATAACCAGAGATCATTTGACCACTTTCAGAATGTTAGCATATAAACACGATGAACACCACAACTTTATATAGATTCCATAGCCAACTGTCTTTAAATATATATACATGTTTATACTTCTTCCATCCTTCCTCATACTATAATATTCTTTGTTAAATAGTGAACTCTAGTTTATCCAGATGTTTAGAGTTTTTAATATAAAAAGATGTTTATGTCTTGAGTCGTAGAAAGTCTTTCACTTCATCACAACAGGTGTGATTATCATTAATCCCCTGAACTGGGACAGAAATACTTTAAAGTCTCACCGACTAAATTAATCTCTGTCAAAATAAAACAGATGACATTGATGAAGGTCAAACCTCGCTGACCTCATCTGGACTGACAGCTGTTCCCTGTGCGCTCAGAGTTTGGTTCCCCCCGACCCCATGTCCCAGTTCCGGCTGAAGAGAGGTTCCCCCGAGGACGAGTTCCCTGACCTGTGCAGGAACTGGACCTGGATGGGACGGATCCTCACGGGGGACATGTACCGCCGACAGTTCAACCGCTGCACCCGGAGCGGAGTCGTCTTCGATGATGTCATCCGCCCGGGCCTGGAGGAACCAGGTGATGTCACTGTGATGTCATTGTGATGTCACTGTGATGTCATCGTACAGATCTTCTGGAACAAGTCTCTCTCATGAATCAGTTTAACATCAGTTTACATTTATGTATAAATATAGTTTTTGATAGTTTTCCTTCAAGATATTTTGTGCAGTATTTGTATCTGGATAAATGAGGTTAAACATGTGTGTCCCTGCACAGTGGGAGGGTTTGTGAGGTAAACGTGTCCCCTCTGAACCGGTGTGTGTGGAGGTGATGGTTCAGGTCCTGTGTCGGTGGGATGTTCTGCTGGTGACGCCGAGTCCTACATCGTGTTCTGTGACTTCTTCGACCGAGTCATCGAAGCACATCACCAACACAAGATCACCAGCCAGACGCCAGAGAGTGACCTCAACCACCACAACCTGAAGGTAGCCCCCCCCCCCCCCCCCCCGACCACCTGGTGAGAAGTGTCCTGGTCGTCTCTGTGTCTTTGTGACGCCACGTTCACTCTGAGCTGTGTTTAAGGTTCAGTGATTAAGAACGAAGAGCAACAACTTTGTGCTGCATCATGGGAACGTTGTGTTTGAAATGTGTTTTACAACCAGTTCTAGAACCAGGTCTACGTTTGTAAGGTGAGGAGACGCTGTGTGTGCAGGGCGGCGAGGACCTGGACGGCTCGTACGCTGTCGGCTGTGAGGTGAGCGTGGTCCGATCTGTCCACGACTTCTGCTTCCCGACCCACTGCAGCCGAGGAGAGCGCAGACAGCTCCTCACCCTGGCCAGGAGAGGTACTGCATGTCTGAGGGTTTACCTCTCATATCTGATCTCTCAGAGTTTGCTGTTCAGTGTTCTTCTTCCGCTGAGTCATGATCGACATCATGACTCAGTGGAAACTGAGAAATACTCTCATTACAGCTCTGCAGCGGCTGGAGGAGGAGCTGCCTGGTCGATTCCTCCTCCTGGAGGAGCTGGACCAGGACCAGCAGCGGGATCTGAACCTGAGTCCACCGTCGTCCGCCCAGCAGCGGGTCGGCGTGGCCCGGGACTGGCCTGATGCCAGGGCTGTGTGGTCAGTCTGGATAGAGAGCAGGTCAATCGTTACCTGTAAGGTTGGGGGTTTGATGTCTTGTTCTATGACTCCGTCCTGCAGGCTCAGTGACGATGGCAGCCTAAAGGTCTGGGTCAACATGGAGGACCACCTCAGACTGGTGTCCACACAAGACCACGCCAACATCGTGGAGGCTTTTAAAAGCAGCTGCATCAACCTGCAGAAGGTCAGACATGAAGGTCCAGCTTCTCCATAGAGACCAACGTTTCAATCAAAATGGAAATTTGCTTTGAATTCATTTATCCACAAATATCTATTGGTTTATTGCATCTGAACATTTTATTGACACCTTCTGATTCATAACCTGTGACCTTATTGATCTTGTCTGGTGAGTCAATCATGTGGCAGCAGTGTGACGCATGAGATCCTGTAGATACTCATCAGTTAATGTTCACATCTAACCAGGAGGAGACATGTGATTGTTGGAGCCAGCGGTGGAAGGAGTTGGAGAACCTCCTTCAGTTTCCTCCTCACTCTTTGGGTGGTGATGATGTCATCATGGAGCAGTTTGCCACATCATTAATAAGGCGTTTCTAATAAAGTGCCTGTTGAGTGTATATCACATCTTCATTGGTTACAAGGTTCCTTCAAGTGGAGAAGGTCACTGAGCTCCTGAAGACCTTCTGGCAGTGTAACCAGGTTTTGTGGCATTTGATCCTTTCCTGTGTTTCCAGCTCGGGGCGTCCTACAGCGAGCTCCACCACCCGTTCACCTGGAAGCAGCAGCTGGGATGGGTGATGAGCTCTCCAGCTGACGTGGGCACAGGCCTGAAGGTCAGCGTCCACCTCCACCTGCAGCACCTCCCCCGACACAAGCGCCTCCAGGACATCCTGCAGAGACTCAGGATTCGTTTGAACAGAACAGGTACAGAGGGAGGACGTCCCAGGAGTTCTCCACGTTCAGGTCCGGGTCCCACATTCAGGTCCGGGTCCCAAGTTCAGGTCCGGGTCCCACGTTCTGGTCCCACGTTCTGGTCCCACATTCAAGGTCTCACCTTCAGGTCCCACGTTCGGGTCCTGGTCCCGCGTTCAGGTCTGGGGCCCGCGTTCAGGTCCGAGTCCCGCGTTCAGGTCCGGGTCCCACGTTAAGGTCCTGGTCCCACGTTCAGGTCCGGGTCCCACGTTCAGGTTCCGGTCCCACGTTCAGGTCCAGGTCACACGTTCAGGTTCCGGTCCCACGTTCAGGTCCCGGTCCCACGTTCACGTCCCACATTCAGGTCTTTGTCCCACGCTCAGGTCCCGGTCCCACGTTCAGGTCTTTGTCCCACGTTCAGGTCCGGGTCCTACGTTCAGGTCCCATGTTCAGGTCCGATCCCATGTTCATGTCCTGGTCCCACGTTCAGGTCCGGGTCCCACGTTCAGGTCCCATGTTCAGGTCCTGATCCCACGTTCAGGTCCTGGTCCCACGTTCAGGTCCGGGTCCCACGTTCAGGTCCTGGTCCCACATTCAGGTCCTGGTCCCACGTTCTTTACACAGCGGCACTAGTTCCTGAGGCGACACCTGAAGTGTGCTTTATTCAAACTTACTTCTTCTTTTCTCCCAGAATCCTCTCTGTTGTGTCTCGTGAGCAACACGGTGACCTTTGGCCTGAGCGAGGTGGAAGTGACCCAGCTGGTGGTGGACGGGGTCAAGCTGCTCATCTCCATGGAGAAGAGGCTGGAGGTGGGCGGAGTCATCGACGACCTCCTTCCGACTCAGAAGTAAAAAAACTCATATCTGTGAATGTGTCTTTGATTCAAACTTTATTTACATCATCATCTGAACATTGATTTATCATTTCATCCTGCAGTTTGAAATAAAAGTCAGTTGTTTCAGGAGAAACTGTCGTGTGTGTGTGTGTGTGTATGTGTGTGTGAGGTGTTTTCAAACCTTCAGAAGAACCAATGAGCTTCGAGCTGAAGTCACATGATGTGTGAGATTTGTTCATAGAAGAAAAACAGAGGGATACTTCTGAACGGAGGACATGTGAGTTTATGTAAACAGAACTTACTAAGCTGGACGTGAAGTGCATTCTGGTTTGAGCTACGTTTAACAGAAATATAAACACAAACACCTATTTATAAAAAATGAATCCATCTCGTGGCTCAAAAAATGTTCAGATTCATGTTTTCAGTTGTGGAAACAAAAGACAAATTCAGACAGTGAAGACTAAATCAAAACTGTACACAGACTAATCAGCAGAGGCTCCACCTGGACAGGTCACATTTTACACAGCAATAATAACAAACTGTTGTCATCTCACGTTGAACCACCAGGGGGCTCTGCATCATTAAAGGTCTTAACAGGACAACACATTTCCTCTGTTACACAACCAACAGCGATGATGTTTAAAGTCACAAACTGATTGTTCATCACATTTCATGGCTCATCACTCTGCTTCAGACCCACAGCCTCAGAGCTGAGGACGATGGTGGACGTGTGGACAGACGACGGGTCCCTGTGGGACGTGTGGACATGTTCACCAGACACGTCCAGGTCAGACAGAATCAATAACAAGTCACTTAACCATCAAGTAGGACAAAACCCTATGCTACGCTAACATTAGCTGGAGAGAAACCTCATTCACACTCTTCAAATTCTTTCTTCCATATATTTGCGGGAATATGAGCGAACAGCTGTTAGCTCGCTCCTGGTGCTACGCATGAAGTGAAAGGCTCCAAGGTTTTCACATCATTCACAACAAAGACGTTCCGACCGGATAAACTTTAACGGTAGCTAGCTAGAACCAGAAAGGCCGATCGATCACATGTGTGTTTATGTGCTTCAGCTCAGTGCTGACCTCAAACTCACCAGGAGCTGCAGTTCTTTCTATAGGGAGTGTTCCTGTGTTCCAACGTTCTAACGACTCCACGTCTGACGTGGAGTCGTTGGCTGAGCTTTAAGGCTTGACTGAGTTTAAGAGGACTGATTGGCTCTGGTGGTCTCATGCTCTCTGCTGAGGGACATTCTAGTTCTTCTCACATCTTTGGTCACCTGCTGGTGGAACCCTGGCTCTCTGGGTCACTGGAGGCAACACACAGAACGTTTCCTGCCATCACAAAACCATGAGCTGGTGAATGTTGTGTTTCACACCGGTAAAGTTTGGCCTGACTTCAGGAACCAGATTCCACTCTAACTGTTATCAGGCTCAGGCAAAATACGAGCCGGACATGCACTGCGATATTATGAGACTCCAGATTTCATGCTCATCGCTCTCCGCCGCACAAAGCTTCTTTCTGTCGTGGATATTTAACATGCAATTTATGACTCATTCTCAAAACAGATGTTAAAGCGCCATCCACACTGATGCGTTTAAGTTTTATTGCAAACGCTTCCTGTCAGTCACACTTCCTGTCAGTCGCACTTCCTGTCAGTGAGACTTCCTGTCAATGAGACTTCCTGTCAATGAGACTTCCTGTCGGTCACACTTCCTGTCAGTGAGACTTCCTGTCAATGAGACTTCCTGTCGGTCACATTTCCTGTGAGTAACACTTCCTGTCAGTAACACTTCCTGTCAGTAGCACTTCCTGTCAGTTACACTTCCACCTCCTCGTCCCTGCTCTGACGTTTCACCGTCACTGAGTTTCTGTTAATAAGCAACCCACTGCAGAGACAATCTACTTCCTGTTTACACCACCTGACCAGTGCAGGGGAGCAGTCATGTGACCTGTGTCTTCAGGTGTGTTGCTGTGGACGGACATTGATCATTTTCCTGCTTCATGACTCATCTGGTTTCTTTAATCCCTTTAACGTTTCCACTGTGGGTTCAGTTCAAGTTCATCAAGCTGCCGAGCGTCTGCTTGTTGGAACATTTGGTTTCACTGGCATTAACATTTAGTGATAACGTTAAATATTAACTGTGTTGAGTAAAATAAGTGTTTTCTCTGAGTCAGACTCCAGTCGCTCCGGGACGGAGTCAAACACCTAACGTCAGGAGGAGTGGGCGTGTTCTCCTCGCTCACAGCCTGAGCTCATTGGCCACTTTGGAGGCGATGTTCTTGAAGGCGATGGACATGCCGGAGATCCTTTTGAACCGCACGCCATTGAGCGAGAGGCGGGGCAGTTTGCACACCTCCATCTCCCATTGGACCAGACTGTCCAGCCGGGCGTCTCCGTGCACGCAGAACAGAAGGTAGCGCTCACGCTGCTCGTAGTCACAGTTGTTGGCGTCCAGAACCCGGCGGATCTCCTTCATCACGTCCCCCGGCTCCATGGAGGACGTGGTCTTCATGCTCCAGGTGAACCTCAGGGAACGAGGCTTGGACTCCCGTACCTCCTCTCGAGGCTCGCCCGAGGAACTCCTGGAGGAGGAGAGAGAGAGATCGTTGTTAGAGAGTCGAGGAACCAAGTATAAACATCAGCAGGTCCAGGTATATGTGAATTTATATATATTTTTATTATATATATATAATAAATATATATTTTATTACTGTATTTTAAGAATACTTGAGAATGTTTTCATGTTTATTTTCCTTAATGTAACTTTGTTACTTTTTTTATTATTTCTTACTCTTATTACTTTCTCGATTCCTTGGAGAGCTAAGCTGTCAATCAAACAGCTTTGGGCGTCACTTCCTGTCCAGGCTGACCAGTTACTTCCTGTTCATGCCTCCTGATTAACTGTTAATATTCAAATCTGAGTAGGTAACGCCCACGATCCTGGTGCACACAACCCATCAGTGACTGGAAAGACATTTCTGCTGCTCGTGCACAACTGTGGCTCCACATGACTGAGCACGCCCCTCCCCCACAGCTACTCAACATCGCCCCCTGCTGTTACCGACCTGCGAACGAACTTGGAGGTGATCTTTCCGATGAGGGAGCCCGATGTGCCGCGGCGTGACGTAGCTAGCGACGCAGCAGCGTGCTGCGACAGGCTGGGCGAGACCGGCGGCCCGTTGTAGGTGGCGGGTCGGCGGTCTCGAAGCTGCGCACCATGGAAGGTGGAGCGGCTGGTGGAGCCGCGGGGGAAGCTGCTGCGGTCCGGCGTAGTGCTACTGCTGCTGGTGACGCTGAAGGCGGAGGGGGAGGGGGGGGGCTGGTGGGGCGAGCTGCGGGGGAGAGGACAGTCGTTAGTAAAGAAACAACAAGTGGAAGGTCTGCTGCTGAGAGGAGACGTGAAGAACCTCTGATACTCTGCGTGGTCGTCGATGGGCGGCAGGCTGGACCTCATGGGGTGTCCCGACACTGACATGGACTTCACATGACGGGGACGCCTGGAGGACACGGCGGCCCCTGGCGACGGGGAGGGGGACGCGGCAGGAACCTCAGGGAGACTGAAACACACACAGACGATTTACTGATGTGTAAAATCATCAAGCGATCAGGGACAGGTCCGAGACGTCCCTCACCTGCTGTCCTTCCCGTTGGGAATCCCAGTGGAGTGGCGTTCGATGCTCGGTCGCTCATTAACATACGTGTTCCTCCGAGTAATGCTCTGAAACACAAAGACCCTCCTCTCCATCAACAGATCATGTGAATATACAGAGTGTTACACCGATCAGGTTTGAGCAGGTCAACAGTCCCATGGCTTCCTGTAACTTTGATCTCGATATCTAAACGTAGCTTTGATATTTTCTGACCTGATCTTTAGTTCAGATTCGTTAGATCCTCTGATCCTGGTTCAAACCTGGTTTCTGGTCAACATGCGGATCTGCAGCACTCACCCCCGACCCGGTGGCGGACTTCCGGCGGTCTGGAGCTCCCATGGGGGAGGGGGGCCCGTCCTTCCGGTCACTTTCCACGCTGTTGGCGTGGGAATGCTTGGTGCAGGACACAGGTGGGGGGATAGAGGGCGCCACTGAGACACAGAACACAGAGAACATGTGTAAACACTCACACGTGTCTCAGGACGAGTTTGAGCGAACGGCAGAACCTGATCAGGTATCAACTCACCGTGGTCACTAAAGCGCCGCTGCTTCTGATTGGCTGTTGCATTGCGAGAGTGGGCGGGGGACTGACTCGAGCCGTTGACGTCGCTGCAGGGTCGTGACCTTTGGACCAGGCCACCACGGGACACAGACTCAGTGCCTTCAAACTGGTGGAGAGGGTCACAACAGAGGATTGTGGGACGGGGACAGTTCTCCTCTCAAGGAGCTAGGCTAACAGCCCGGTCCTCCTGCTAAGCTAGGCTCCACTGAATGCTAGCGAGCTGCTATGCTAACTCACCTCGACCGGCTTCCTCCCCAGCAGCAGGTACGTTGCTGTCACCTCGTTGTACTTGGGACCGTCCAGCGCCTTCCTCACTTCCTCCTGAGGGAAACCCATCGTCCCCATCAGCTCTGATTGGTCAGAAGAGCCACAGGCCAATCAGCAGCGGGCACAACGCTCACAGGCTACAGCTGTGACAACAACTCTGAGCTAAATGCTCAAGTTTAACATTAGCCAAGTGTGTGTGTGTGTGTGTGTGTGTGTGTGTGCATGTCTCTGTGTGTGTGTGTGTGTGTGTGCATGTCTCTGTGTGTGTGTGTGTGTGTGTGTGTGTGTGTGCATGTCTCTGTGTGTGAGTGTGCATGTCTGTGTGTGTGTGTGTGTGTGTGTGTGTGTGTGTGTGTGCATGTCTCTGTGTGTGTGTGTGTGTGTGTGTGCATGTCTCTGTGTGTGTGCATGTGTGTGTGTGTGTGAGTGTGTGCTCTTGTACAGATGTCTTTGTGAGGACCAGTTTGAGCCTACAACCTACAGAGTGAGGACATTTTGCCTGGTTCTCACTTCCTGCCCCCCCTTCAATGGGCTTGGTTTTAGAGCTAGGTCTAGGTCTAGGTTTGGGTTAGGGTTATGAGTGTCCTCCTGAGATGTTGGATCATGTGTGTGTCTGACCGATGCGCTGGAGGTCGTTGAAGTCTTGCTCGGCCTCGGTGAACTGCTTCAGGTCGTCATTGTCGTAGCCGACGTTCATCCACCGATCCTTCATGATTTGCTTTAGAGACAAACCACAGGAGGGTTAGGGTTCGGTTGCAATCATCTGATTCATTCTTCTTTAATGTTTTCTGTGTGTTCTGTGTTCGTCATGTTGTAGAAACACTAAAAACAACTCCACTAACTCTGACTGACGTTTCTCAGGAAGCAGCTGTGATGAGAACCCTAATAAATCCTCTTAATTTACCAAAGCTGCACAAACTGATCAGTGTCAGATCAGCTTAGGGTGACAGTTGAGTTCTCAATGTTGAAGGCGGGGTTTAAGGCGGCTGGTCGCTTGTTCGATTCCCGTGCGTTACCTGGAGACTGCCTCGTTTTCCGGGGTTTAGAACCAGCAGCTTCTTCAGCAGGTTTTCACAGTCAGTCGACATGTAGAAGGGAATCCGGTACTTTCCTCTGAGGACACGCTCCCGCAGCTCCTGCACACACACACACACACACACACAGACAAACACATAGACACACACACACACACACACTTTACTGCGATAGTCTCGATACTTTGGTTTTAAAGCACTTGAGATTCTTTTTTTGTATCGGAATAAAGACAGATTTAAACCGAAAAGGAAATCACAGGAAAGATGACTCCTTGTTGTTTATCCTTTAAACGTTATCAATGTGACGTGAGTCTCAGTTTGTCTCAGTCGGTTGAAACCACTTCAGAAGGAACTTATCACTTTTATACTCTGAGGATATTTCAGAGCCTGAACTTTTATATTTGTATGTGAGTCGTTTCCTACAGAAGTTTGTGTATTTTACAGGAGTACAGAAGTTGTGTTGTGTGTCCACACAGACCTTGAGGTTCTGTCCGTCGAAGGGCAGCGAGCCGCTGACCAGCGTGTAGAGGATCACTCCCAGACTCCAGACGTCCACCTCCGGCCCGTCGTACTTCTTCCCCTGCAGGTCACAGAGCTCCATCACCAGCAGCCCACAGCCGTCACCACTCACACACACTGTCCTCAAGGTCGAGTCACTTTTTGGGTGTAATTATATGTTGTGGGCGGGGTCTCACCTGGAAGAGCTCGGGAGCGGCGTAGGGCGGCGAGCCGCAGAACGTGTCCAACTTGCTGCCGATCGTGAACTCGTTACTGAATCCAAAGTCTGCGATTTTAATGTTCATGTCGGCGTCGAGCAGGAGGTTCTCCGCCTGCAACACAGAACACATCACCACCGTGAGCGAGTGTGTGAGTGAGTGAGTGAGTGAGTGTGTGTTTGTGTGTGTGTGTGAGTGTGTGTGAGTGTGTGTGAGTGTGTGTGTGTGTGTGTGAGTGTGTGTGTGTGAGTGAGTGAGTGTGAGTGTGAGTGAGTGTGTGTGTGTGAGTGAGTGAGTGTGTGAGTGTTTGAGTGAGTGTGTGTGTTTGTGTGTGTGTGTGTGTGTGTGTGTGTGTGTGTGTGTGTGTGTGTGAGTGAGTGAGTGTGTGTGAGTGTGAGTGTGTGAGTGTGAGTGTGTGTGAGTGAGAGTGAGTGAGTGTGTGTGTGAGTGTGTGTGCACCTTGAGGTCTCGATGTACGATCCTCTTCTGGTGACAGTACTCCACTGCTGACACAATCTGACAGAAACAGTGATACAGGAAGGAGGAGGAGGAGGAGGAGGACGAGGAAGAAGAGGAAGAAACAAGATTACAGACAGGAGTTCTGCTTTGATCTCACTGACTCACAGGTGTCATTTACAGTTTGTCCTGAGGGTGGCAGTCTGAGTAACTCCTGTACGGTGGCCTTCTGGGATCATGTCGCGCTTCAGTGGACGCTCAGCTGTCTGAACCTGCCGAGCTGTTAGCATGTTAGCTGAGCTGTTAGCATGTTAGCTGAGCTGTTAGCATGTTAGCTGCTCTGTTAGCCAAGCTGTTAGCATGTTAGCTGAGCTGTTAGCTTGTTAGCTGAGCTGTTAGCATGTTAGCTGAGCTGTTAGCATGTTAGCTGAGCTGTTAGCACACGTCGACCTCCTGTGCTCTATAACCACAGCAGCAGCTCAGTTTTACAGCTCTGCCGCTCTAATGGATAATGAAACTGATTCGTTTCATTAGCGGCTCCTCGGAGATGATTTGTCCTGTGGGCTGACGGTGATGTGGGGGGGGGGGGTTGGTCTGGTCCCGGAGGATGAACCACAACATCCTGCAGAGGGAAGTTATCCCTCTGCTGCAGATCATGACTAACACAACGTCCTGTGGTCGAACACCAGTTTCTGTTTCAGTCCCTCCTGACGTGTTGCATTCACACTAACACTAGGTCACTGTGACCTTTGACCTCTGACCTCTAATAACTTCATATTTGAGTCTGAACACTGGTGGTGAAGGATTCTCTCCAGGTCAGGTGATGCTCGGGCGGATGTCCTGCAGAGACAACACTTGGCTCTGATTGGTTCGTACGACAGGGACCAGGTTGAGTCTGAAATATGAAAATATGTCACCTGGCGAAACTTTGCTCTGGCCTCCTTCTCCTTCATTCGTCCATGAGCCACCAGGTAGTCAAAGACTTCCCCTGAAACACAGACAGGTGTCACGTGACGTTAACTGATCACATGTCAGCTGATGAGGAGGTCACACAGGGGAGCTGGACTTACCTCCACTGGCGAACTCCATCACCAGGTACAGAGTCTTCTCCGTCTCAATGACCTCGAACAGCTTCACTGTAAAACAGAGGGAGCTCAACACTGCTGCCACATACTGAGCCTCGATCAGGTGGAGGGAGAGGAGGAGGAACAGGAGGAGGAACAGGAGGAACAGGAGGAGGAAGAGGAGAAGGGAAAAGACGAGGAGGAACAGGAGGAGGAAGAGGAGGAACAGGTGGAACAGGAGGAGGAAGAGGAGGAACAGGTGGAACAGGAGGAGGAAGAGGAGAAGGGAAAAGAGGAGGAGGAAGATGAGGAAGAGGAAGAGGATGAGACTCACCGATGTTTGGGTGGTTGAGGATCTTCATCACACTAACTTCCCTGAACAGCTGGAAACAAGTGAATCAGTGACATCACTTCTCAATTCTCAAATATTTTAGTGAGGTGAAACATGTGAGGTGTGCGACAGGTCAGAGTTGAGACATGTGAGACAGGTGAGACAGGTGATGTGTGAGATAGTGAGACAGGTGATGTGTGAGACAGGTGAGACAGTGAGACAGGTGATGTGTGAGACAGGTGGGACAGGTGAGGTGTGAGACAGGGGAGACATGTGAGGTGTGAGACAGGGGAGACATGTGAGGTGTGAGACAGGTGAGGTGTGAGACAGGTGAGTGTGAGACAGGTGATGTGTGAGACAGTGAGACAGGTGAGGTGCGTGACATGTGAGACAGGTGAGACAGTGAGACAGGTGAGACAGTGAGACAGGTGATGTGTGAGACAGTGAGACAGGTGAGACAGGTCAGAGTTGAGACAGGTGAGACAGGTGAGACAGTGAGACAGGTGAGACAGGTGAGACAGGTGGGACAGGTGAGACATGTGAGGTGTGAGACAGGTGAGGTGTGCGACAGGTCAGAGTTGAGACATGTGAGACATGTGAGGTGTGAGACAGGGGAGACAGGTGAGACAGGTGAGACAGGTGGGACAGGTGAGACAGGTGGGACAGGTGAGACAGGTGAGGTGTGAGACAGGGGAGATGTGAGAAAGGTGGGACATGTGAGACAGGTGAGGTGTGAGACAGGTGGGACAGGTGAGACAGGTGAGGTGTGAGACAGGTGGGACAGGTGAGACAGGTGAGGTGTGAGACAGGTGGGACAGGTGAGACAGGTGAGGTGTGAGACAGGGGAGACAGGTGAGACAGGTGGGACAGGTGAGACAGGTGAGGTGTGAGACAGGTGAGACAGTGAGACAGTGGGACAGGTCTCACCTTCTGCAGGCTGGTCGGGTTCATCTGCGTCTTGTCGATGATCTTGATCGCCACCTGAAACAGAAACGTTGTAACTGATCAGTCTAGATTATAGGCTCCACCCCTTCTCCTGTGTTTGTGTTCAATCCTCTGAATACGATTGGCTCCAGCGGCTGGAGGAGTGGCCTGACCTTGTCGCCGCCCCCTGCCTGCCTCCTGATTGGAGCAGCTCTCAGGATCACTGTGACACTGAGGCAGCAGTAAACTGAGGACATCCAGATTAATGATGTCAGTCAGTGATGGTTGTTTCTTTATTGTTAGAGTGTTTGTTTTAATCCTGTTTACATCATTTGTTTGTTTGTGTTTTTTATCTCATTCAAATGAAACATGTTGCTTCATGAAACGTCTCCAGAGAGAAACACAGCGGCTGATTGGTCGGCTCCTACTTCCCCTCTCACAGAGTGGATCTTTAAATAACACACACACACACACACACACTCACACTCACACTCACACTCACACTCACACGTGCAGCATCAATAATTAACCCTTTAGCCGCCGCCTCCAGTTCATGATGTCACAGCAGCGTCAACCAGATTCAACCCCGTTGACACTGGACAAGGTGAGGAGGTGAGGACATGAGGAGGTGAGGACATGAGGAGGTGAGGACATGAGGACATGAGGAGGTGAGGACATGAGGAGGTGAGGACATGAGGACCTGAGGAACTGAGGAGGAGGGAAGTGAGGATGTGAGGACGTGGGGAGGTGAGGACATGAGGAGGTGAGGACATGAGGACATGAGGAACTGAGGAGGAGGGAAGTGAGGATGTGAGGACGTGGGGAGGTGAGGACATGAGGAGGTGAGGACATGAGGAGGTAAGGAGGTTAGGACCCGAGGACCTGAGGACCTGAGGAGGTTAGGACCTGAGGACCTGAGGACCTGAGGAGGTAAGGAGGTTAGGACCCGAGGACCTGAGGACCTGAGGAGGTTAGGACCTGAGGACCTGAGGACCTGAGGAGGTAAGGAGGTTAGGACCCGAGGACCCGAGGACCTGAGGACATGAGAACCTGAAGACATGAGGACATGAGGAGCCAGGTGTTGATCTCTCACCTCTCGGCCCGTCAGCGAGTGTCGGGCCAGTTTGACTTTGGCGAAGTTGCCTTTGCCGATGGTCTTCAGCAGCCGGTAGTTCCCGACGTGCGGCTGTTCCTCCGACGCGCCGGAGCTGCGAGGCGGCGGCAGGCCGTGCCGGCTCGAGGACCTGGGGAGCGGAGCCGGGGGCCCGGGGAGTCCGTCTGAGACCTTCACCTGAAGGAGACACGAACATTCACACACTGAGATGCTACTCTGAGGAACAGGACCAGTGAAGCTCAGCCAGGTCCAGAGCTCTGAGCAGGTTCTGAATCACATGAAGCTGATCAACATGAGAACCAGGACCTGGACGGCTCAGTGAGAGGAGAGCTGCTGTGAACCAGCTTCAGCAGGAAGGAGAACCGGAGAGAAGGAACCGGCTCCACTTCGGCCCCCGCTGTGGGGGGTGGAGCCATGGTATCGAGGCCCCGCCCATAAACATTATTGTTCTGCTAACATGGAGGAGGTGGAGTTTGTGACCTGTACTGCAGCCAGTCACAAGCGACACACAACTTGACCGACACAAACACATTCACCGACGTCACACACTTTGACCGAGGACACACACTTTGACCGACAACACACACTTTCAACTGACGACACACACATTCACCGACGACACACACTTTGACCGAGGACACACACTTTGACCCACGACACACACTTTGACCCGACGACACACACTTTGACCCGAGGACACACACTTTGACCCGAGGACACACACTTTGACCCGAGGACACACACTTTGACCCGAGGACACACTTTGACCCGAGGACACACACTTTGACCCGAGGACACACTCTGACCCGAGGACACACACTTTGACCGACGACACACTCTGACCCGAGGACACACACTTTGACCGACGACACACTCTGACCCGAGGACACACACTTTGACCCGAGGACACACTCTGACCCGAGGACACACACTTTGACCGACGACACACTCTGACCCGAGGACACACACTTTGACCCGAGGACACACACTTTCAACCGACGACACACACTTTGACCGACGACACACTTTGACTCGAGGACACACTTTGACTCGAGGACACACACTTTGACCCGAGGACACACACTTTGACCCGAGGACACACACTTCGACCCGAGGACACACTTTGACCGACGACACACTTTGACTCGAGGACACACACTTTGACCCGAGGACACACACTTCGACCCGAGGACACACACTTTGACCGACGACACACTTTGACTCGAGGACACACACTTTGACCCGAGGACACACACTTTGACCCGAGGACACACACTTTGACCCGAGGACACACACTTTGACCCGAGGTTACACACTTTGACCTGAGGACACACACTTTGACCGACGACACACATTGACTCGAGGACACACACTTTGACCGACGACACACTTTGACTCGAAGACACACACTTTGACCGACGACACACACTTTGACCCAACGACACACACTTTGATCCAAGGACACACACTTTCACCGAGGACACACACTTTGACCGACAACACACACTTTCACCCAAGGACACACACTTTGACCCAAGGACACACACTTTCACCAAGGACACACACTTTGACCTGAGGACACACACTTACACCAGCGGCACACACTTTGACCCGAGGACACACACTTTGACCCGAGGACACACACTTTGACCCGAGGACACACACTTTGACCCGAGGACACACACTTTGACCTGAGGACACACACTTTGACCGACGACACACTCTGACCCGAGGACACACACTTTCAACCGACGACACACACTTTGACCCGAGGACACACACTTTCAACCGACGACACACACTTTGACCGACGACACACTCTGACCCGAGGACACACACTTTGACCCGAGGACACACACTTTGACCCGAGGACACACACTTTGACCCGAGGACACACACTTTGACCCGAGGACACACACTTTGACCCGAGGACACACACTTTGACCGACGACACACTCTGACCCGAGGACACACACTTTGAACCGAGGACACACACTTTGACTCGAGGACACACACTTTGACCCGAGGACACACACTTTGTCCGACGACACACTCTGACCCGAGGACACACACTTTGACCCGAGGACACACACTTTGACCCGAGGACACACACTTTGACCCGAGGACACACACTTTGACCCGAGGACACACACTTTGACCCGAGGACACACACTTTGACCCGAGGACACACACTTTGACCCGAGGACACACACTTTGACCCTCCATAACCCTGAACATTACAAAGTGGTCACCATGAAGCTGATTGTTGTGAATGTGATGAATAAACCTCAGTGAGCTGCTGGTGTCCAACCTGCAGTGCATTCTGGGAAAAATCAATAGTAAGGAGACGGCAGGAGGCGACTGTCGCTGCCGAAGGAGAAAAGATCAAAACGTGACGAAGCTGAGACTCTTATTAAATCTGAATATGAAGATTCTCATCAGGCCGGTTTGTGTCAGCAGGATTTCACAGAATCCACTGAACCCGAGTCCGTGAGGCGTCATGGAGGAGGAGCTCATGAGAGAGGATTTAGGAGCAGATCCAGGAAGTTCTCCTCCTTCTTCAACATGGTGAGATGATGTCAACATTAACATGTGGCTCCTTGAATAAATAAATCCTGATGTGATGTTGATAATGTCGGTCTGGATACGAGGACAATCGGGTCGATGAAGGAGGAACCAGTCTGCTACTGGTCTGCTGAACACTGTGGATCTGACCAGCTTCTCCCAGTGGCATCACTCATATATTATATTAAACTTCAATAATAATCAAATATTAAATAAAGTATAGACTTGATAAACACATTAATAATACATCAAAAAAATATTTAAATAATGAAACCAACACAGCTCCATTCACTCTATAAAACTCCATTCCTACAAAATAAAATGTTTATTGATAATATAATAAAACTGTTTTTATTGTAAAATTAAAACTAATTAAATTCTCACCAATAGTAAAAATTAATTAAACTGCCCCGCCATTTAAAGGAATACATAACAATTATTAATATTTCATAATTAATGAAATATTTAAAATAATAGAGTAAAGTATAATTCATTTGAATCAGGGATATTTAACCCTTCAATAATTAAACATCATTAAACTGCGTCAATAAATACGTTATAATAATGATCGATAGTCAATAATCAGGCTGGAGCAGACTCACCGGTGCCTGGTCGGACTCGCTCACCGGGGTCAGAGGCTTCCTGCCCGACATCTTCCTGCTGCTCCTCCGCTGCTCCTCCGCTGCTCCTCCGCTCCTCAGGCCGGGACCAGCATCTCTTCCAGCCGCTGCTGCTTCAGCATCTCCCCGGGAACCAGGCCTCCGCAGCGGGGCTCAGCAGGAGGAGCGTCCGCCGGCTGGAGGTGGAGGTGGAGAGGGAGAGAGGGCGAGAGGGAGGGAGAGGACCGGGGCGGCGGCTACAGGAACCGGAACAGGCCCGGTGACGGAGGAGGAAGAGGAGGAGGCGGAGGAGGAGGAGGAGGAGGAGGAGGATTTAAAGAAACAAACATCTGCTGCTTCCAGATGTTTTATCTGCTGGTCATATATAAAACATTTAAATATGACGTCAGAGCTAAACTACCCCAGTCCTCAGCTGACCCACATCATAGTGTGTCTGTGTGGGTGTGTGTGTGTGTCTGAGTGTGTGGTGTATATTTTGTATATATGGAGATAATTTGATTAAAATGATCATAAATGTGCATCAAATTGAACATATGATTTTAAGTTCATGTTTTTTTCTGATCCACACGTGGTTTAACTTTTGTCTGTTTTAAAAAATACATAAAATGACACAAATGTATTGAAATGTCTAATTTCCCAGTTTTCAAACTGCACCTGAACACAGCGTGACTTCGTAGATATGGTGGAGCTGAAAACTCCAGAGGACCCGTGAACGCAACTGATCATTTTAAATATATGAGAGAGAGCGACAGGGAGAGAGAGAGAGAGAGAGAGAGAGAGAGACAGGGGGAGAGAGAGAGAGAGAGAGAGAGAGAGAGAGAGAGAGACCAGCTGTAGCTCTGGTGTTTGTCACACACATTTCAATTTATTTTAGTATTTTAACAGAGGACTAATGGATTCTTTGTGCTTTTATTGTGTATGGGTTGTGGGTGTGTGTGTGTGTATGTATTGTTGTGATGTGTATGGGTTGTGTGTGTGTATGAATTGTTGTGATGTGTATGGGTTGTGTGTGTGTGTATGAATTGTTGTGATGTGTATGGGTTGTGTGTGTGTGTATGAATTGTTGTGATGTGTATGGGTTGTGTGTGTGTGTATGAATTGTTGTGATGTGTATGGGTTGTGTGTGTGTGTATGTATTGTTGTGATGTGTATGGGTTGTGTGTGTGTGTATGAATTGTTGTGATGTGTATGGGTTGTGTGTGTGTGTATGAATTGTTGTGATGTGTATGGGTTGTGTGTGTGTGTATGTATTGTTGTGATGTGTATGGGTTGTGTGTGTGTGTATGTATTGTTGTGATGTGTATGTATTGTTGTGATGTGTATGGCTTGTGTGTGTGTGTATGTATTGTTGTGATGTGTATGGGTTGTGTGTGTGTGTATGAATTGTTGTGATGTGTATGGGTTGTGTGTGTGTGTACGTATTGTTGTGATGTGTATGGGTTGTGTGTGTGTGTATGTATTGTTGTGATGTGTCTGGGTTGTGTGTGTGTGTATGTGTTGCTGTGATGTGTATGGGTTGTGTGTGTGTGTATGTATTGTTGTGATGTGTATGGCTTGTGTGTGTGTGTATGTATTGTTGTGATGTGTATGGGTTGTGTGTGTGTGTATGAATTGTTGTGATGTGTCTGGGTTGTGTGTGTGTGTATGTGTTGCTGTGATGTGTATGGGTTGTGTGTGTGTGTATGTATTGTTGTGATGTGTATGGGTTGTGTGTGTGTGTATGAATTGTTGTGATGTGTATGGGTTGTGTGTGTGTGTATGTAATGTTGTGATGTGTATGGGTTGTGTGTGTCGACTGTTTACACACCAGCTTGTCCCTCGGCGACAGTAAAGACGACCTGAACCTGAACTTGACCTTTATTCTACTTTGTTAGTTTCATTCTTTGTTGAGTGAGTTTGTTTTTGTCAGTTTTACGAGTTTTTCTTTGTTAGTGTTGAGATGTGCTTTATAGATAAAGATGTGATTTATTATTATTAAAGTCATCTATTTGATTTGACTGTAATTGTTCCTTTGTGTTGTGAATGAAGGAAACACACTCTGCCTCTGATCTCCTCTGAACACCAGGTGACAACAGGCTTCTCTGAAATGCAGTAAATCCTGAAACACCAACAACTTCTTCCTCTAACACAACCAGCTCCTCCCAGTCAGGACATGTCTGTGTCTCCTCCCTTCACAGGTGTGTCAGTGTGAGAACCAGTGAACAACAAGCTGGGAACTGTGGGAGCTGAGTCACTGCAAGGAGTGAACGAGAGAGGGAGGAGCAGAGATCTGGTTCTGTTCACAGGAAGTGAAACTGTTCTTCAGTCTCTGGCAGCAGCTGAAATGGCGCAGCAGGAAATTCTCTCCTGTCCGATCTGTCTGGATCCACTGAAGGATCCGGTGGCTACTGGCTGTGGACACAGCTTCTGTAAGAGCTGTATTAACACCCACTGGGACAATGGGGAGGAGAGAGGAAGCTACAGCTGTCCTCAGTGTAGACAGACCTTCACACCGAGGCCTGTCCTGGTGAAAAACACCATGTTAGCTGATTTAGTGGAGGAGCTGAAGAAGACTGGACTCCAAGCTGCTCCTGCTGATCACCGCTATGCTGGACCTGAAGATGTGGCCTGTGATGTCTGCACTGGGAGAAAACTGAAAGCTCTCAAGTCCTGTTTGAATTGTTTGGCCTCTTATTGTGAAAAACACCTCCAGCCTCATCTTCAGTCAGCTGCATTGAAGAAGCACAAGCTGGTGGAGCCCTCGGAGAAGCTCCAGGAGAACATCTGCTCTCGTCACGACGAGGTGATGAAGATGTTCTGCCGCACTGATCAGCAGTGTATCTGTTATCTCTGCTCTGTGGATGAACATAAAGACCACGACACAGTGTCAGCTGCAGCAGAAAGGACTGAGAGGCAGAGAGAGCTCGGGCTGAGGAGACAAACAATCCAGCAGAGAGTCCAGGACACAGAGAAAGACCTGAAGCTGCTTCAACAGGAGGAGGAGGCCCTCAATGGCTCTGCTGATAAAGCAGTGGAGGACAGTGAGGAGATCTTCACTGAGATGATCCGTCTGCTGGAGAAAAGAAGCTCTGATGTGAAGCAGCAGATCAGATCCCAGCAGGAAACTGAAGTGAGTCGAGTCAGAGAGCTTCAGGAGAGACTGGAGCAGGAGATCACTGAGCTGAAGAGGAAAGACCAGGAACTGAAGCAGCTCTCAGACACAGAGGACCACACCCAGTTTCTACACAACTACCCCTCACTGTCACCACTCAGTGGATCTACACACTCATCCAGCTTCAGGATCCGTCCTCTGAGGAACTTTGAGGACGTGACAGCAGCTGTGTCCCAGGTCAGAGGTCGACTACAGGACATTCTGAGTGAGACAGAGACAGAGATTTTACAGATTGTGTCTCAAGTGGATGTTTTACTGCCACAACCAGAACCAGAGACCAGAGCTGACTTCTTAACGTATTCACAGAAAATCACACTGGATCCAAACACAGTAAACAAACGTCTGTTATTATCTGAGGGAAACAGAAAAGTAACATGGACGAGTAAAGATCAGTCTTATTCTAATCACCCAGACAGATTCACTGATAGGCCTCAGGTCCTGAGTAGAGAGAGTCTGACTGGACGTTGTTACTGGGAGGTGGAGGTGGAGCGTGGGGTGTATGGAGGAGTTGGTGTAGCAGTCACATACAAGAACATCAGCAGAGCAGGAGACTCAGTTCATTGTGGATTTGGATCAAATGATAAATCTTGGTCATTATCTTGTTATGGAAACAGTTATAACTTTTATTACAACAGCATCCAGACCACAGTGTCAGGTCCTGTGTCCTCCAGAGTAGGAGTGTACCTGGATCACAGTGCAGGTGTTCTGTCCTTCTACAGCGTCTCTGACACCATGACTCTCCTCCACAGAGTCCAGACCACATTCACTCAGCCGCTCTGTGCTGGAGTCATGGTTTATTGTTATGGATCCACAGCTGAGTTCTGTAAACTCAAATAGACTCGAGTCATTAAAGCAGTGATTTAGATTCTGTGTGTAAATCTTTAACTTCTCTTGTCTCCATGTTTGTTGATCAAAGTTCTTCGTGGTGACGTTTCTGCTCCACACAGAGATCAGCTGTCAATCAAACACTGACCTTCCTTCATCACACATATTCAGTTCTCACTTTATAAAGACAGAAATCTATAATCACACTGACATGAATGTGTTTGAAGAACTGATGTTGTTTTCTAAATCAAAGCAGAAATCAGGTTGTGTGATGTTTTAGAACATGTGTTGATCCTGATGAGTGTTGCAACAGGGCGGAGAATCCCTGGAAACTTTCTGGAAACTTTCTGAAACTTTCCACAGGAAGTTCAGCTCATGAAGTTTGGAGATTTTGACTCTTTTTTTTCAGAAGTTATCTTGTAACAGGAAACTTAAAGGAAGTTGAGAAGCAGCCGAGCTCAGCTGGAGCCTGGAAGCAGCTGGTTGGGAACATTGTCGTCCTGAAAAGTAAACCTGTGACTTTGTGTTGTTGTTGAACGTCTTTGTCGTTACCTAGCATGTTGATGACTTGTTACACTGAAGCCATGTTCATGTTAATATCAAGTTCATCTGTAAACAGTAGGCTAACTTTTTACAGCCGTGAGAGTTCGATGTATGTACAGTTGAAATCAGAAATATTAAAACCCCCAAAGATTTTAAGGATTCATCAATTAAAGTTTTTTCAAAGAGCAAGATTCTGCTTCAGAAGATTTATTTATGAGTTGAGTGAAACAGAGAATCAACACAGAAAATACATAATGTAGTATTTGTGTGTAACAGTATATTTTGTTAAGATATAATATAATATTGTTTTTAAAGTTGTTATGGCCTAAAGTGGAGTTGAAACATAATGAAGCCTTAGGGAACTCTATAATGATCCTTCACAGGCTTCAGCTGTGATTGCGTATATAACCCCCCCATGAAGGTTTTCAAGGTGAGGTGCATCATGGGAAAGACAGAAAGGCTGAGAAAGGAGATTATTTCATTATACCTGAAGGGCCTTGGGTAGAAGATTTCCAAAAAGAGAGAGAAAGAGAGAGAGAGAGAGATTCGATCTCTGATTATTCATCTTCTCATTTTGCAGTAATAATGAATATCTTAGTTCAGCAGGATTGTTTTGGTTCGTCAGTTTGTGTTGTGCTGCCCCCTGGTGGCGTCACTGCTCCACTGCATCCTGTAGATTTTTTCTTTGTGGCAGATTTATGTGAAAACTTTAGATTTTCTACCTCCACTAAAATAAATTAATATTAAGGTGAAATGTTGTCATGACGACTCAGTTGAAACGACTCCTGAAGGTAAAACGTTCATCATCATTAAGATCAAAGGTACATCAGTAACACTTTTCTAAAGTAAAACTTAAATATAATAATCAATATGAAGAACAATAAGTTCTGGTTTTCCCATGAACACATTTCAGAATCTGGGTGTGTCATGGTTTGTTTCTGTGGCCAAACGAAGCTCAGTCACAGATTTTTGAAAACAGTTAATTTTTACCCAGAATCTTTGTAAATGAGTTCAAATCCCTGTGGACACATCGAGGCTGGAGCCGCTGACGGGACTCAACCAAACAACCTGGAGTCGACATCAGGTCAAAATGAGTTCCTGTGTTCTCTCACCTCTAGTTCCATGTTTGGTCTCCTCCACCTCCTGAGAGACACATCTGGACCTCTAGCTGCTAAATGCTAAAAACCCTCAGATCGTCTTCTTGCATTCACTTTGTACCACCTGCCCGTTTGTCCACCATGGGGATTTATTAATAACACCATTATGTATCAGTTAATGAACAGATGTTCACTCATCTGTAAACAGAACATCTGTAAACAGAACATCCGTAAACAGAACCTCTGTAGAACATCCAGCTGAAACTCAGTGTAAACCTCAGTAGATCTGCAGACTCATCTGATGACAATCTAATCATGTATATTAAATGTTATGCATGAATTATTTTGAATATGTTTATAAAAGATCGAGTGGAAATGCTCAACATTCTAAAAAGAATTTGCAACATTTAAAGAAAATGTTCAGCTGGAAAAGTTTGAGATTGTACAGAAGTTTTTTACCTCGAAGAAATTACAGCACATTTTGAATAACTAAATAAAGAAAATATTTACGGGAAAGTAAGATACAATTTTCTACAAGCAAATTTTTGGGTGACAGATTTTTAGACTTGTATAGTTCTGGCCAATGAACTATTATCGTGAATAAAAACATTCCAAACATGCACATTAAAAAATATAAAAGAGAGACAGCACTCTGTGTTGTAGGAGTTTGGTTTAATATCATACTGAAAAATAAATTAACGAAAAATAACTTTAAAATGCAACATACGACAAAAAGAGAGAAAAAAAAATCCAGATTATAAACAATCTTTGCCAGCAGGGGGTGGAGTCGCAGTGCTCATGTAGATTAAATTTACAAATATATTTATAAAAAGGAATTTATTAGACATATCCACAAATCACGAAAGCATTCCTTTACATCCAGGGAGCTGAATCTGGTTCTACCACCGGACCGTCGTTCTTCCAGCTACAAAAGGTCTAGAAAAGTTATATTTATATATGTATAGATTTCATACACATGCCCTGTGCGCGGATGAGGCTGTAAAAAACTAAACTGTACAAAAACAAAAAGCACACGGTGGTGATGTGGATGGAATGATGATGACTCAGCAAAACAAGGTGACGACCTCCGACCCCATGAGCTGAGGTCAAAGTCGGGATTGAACCGTTCAGTCATCGATTAACGGATAAAATGTGAAACCGTGAGAACGAGCATCAACTGGATATTTAGTGTTTTTACTAAAACAACTTCCTGGTGCTTTAAAAACCAAGGTGATGGTTCAGATGAGGAAGAGGAGGAGGAGGAGGAATGACTGGAGAGGGAACAACACTCAAGTTCAATAATTTAATATTATCTACAGATGAACCGGAGGAAGAAACTTAAAAGGATTTTACTCTGAAATCTCCGAAGTCAGAACCTTTAAGACCAACAACCAGTTAAATATGGAAATGTTTAAAATCCAAAATTATCTCACAGGAAAGAAGAAATTGTTCAACATTTTCATAAATATGCAAAACTATCGCAGTTTTTTCTTGAGATCCGAGGATCGTTTTCAGTCTGGTGCTCAGAGCAGCGAGGAAGGTTTAACGTTTTGTCGACTCCAGCTCGGACACGTCCGTCTGAACTAAGTGCTGTGAAATCTTTCAGGTAAACACAAAAACATGGAGGTAAATTCTAGAAATCAAAGTTAAAATTAAGAAATTCATCAAGTTGCGATCTCATGACAAACTGGTCTAAAGTAACGAGGTCCCCATCAGCCTCCGTCCAATCAGACGGAGGCTGATGGGGACGAATCGGGTTTTAGGGGAAATCTTCGCTTCAGCTCTTTTACTTTCCCAGAATCAGAAACTTTAAATATAAAAACCTGGAGAAGCTTCATAGTTAAAAAGAGAAACTTCAGTTAAAATCTGGTTTGTTTATGAAGTCACTTCCTAATTTATATTAAGTACTTAGTTTTAAGAATATTTGATCAAATTCAAAATGCTCGCTAACGCTCATGTAACACTAATGATCCAATTCAACTGTACTTGATTATACATTTTCCATTTGAGTATTAATATAAAATAAGTGCGGGGCTGAAAAGGGACCTCTGCATGGACGAGTTCATCTTCACTGAAGAAGACGGGATAATAAAGATTTGATTTAACACACTTTTCCACATGCAGAACAAAGTGTTTCTAGTCTGAATGTTTGATGAGTTTAATAAAGTTAAACTCATCAAACCTTCAGAGACTCAGTTTCTGAATTAGGGTGAGAAAGGAAAACGTTCCCTGAAACCGAACCGCCCTCGTTCAAACGAGTAAAGCTGTAAACTTTGGTTGTGACTCCGCCTCCTCCTGACTCCGCCCAGCGACAGGCAACAGGAGGCGGGACTGTGGTCGTGCTCCTCATTCGTACATTCACATAAAACGGGAATTGTAAAAGTCGACAGGTGAACACACCTGCGATGACGCGGTGACAGATGAATGGCCCCTCCCACAATAACACCTTAACCCCGCCCACTAAATACATCTGGTCTACAGCGATCCTCACACCTACAGCCGGCGCGGCGAGGAACCCTCATCTACACTCGGAACAAAAACTGATTCACACGCCGAATCCAAACTGTACAGCAGAAGAGAGAGAGAGAGAGAGAGAGGGGCGGGGGGGGTGAATAAAATATGACCGAAGACGGGAGCAGCTAGTTTTTCTTCTTGACGTTGTTGTTCGAGGCGAGGCGGGGCCGGGGCACCGGGATCAGGCTTCCCAACGGGACTCGACTCCGAGCGACCTCGAAGAGTTTGTAGAAAACCTTGAGGAGAAGGAGAGAGGGAGGGAGGAGAGAGAGAGAGGAGGTCAGAGAGAGGAGGTCAGAGCGGGCGAACGAGCCGGAGGAGGACGAGGCTCAGAACACATCTGATCAACAAACCACTCAAAGTGTCTCAGGTTGTATGATCTGAGTTTAAACAGACTTTCAGACACAGAGGTGCTCACCTTCCGTGGAGTCCTCTGGAAGCAGAGAGGAAATAAAGGACAGAGTAAAGGAACAATCAGAAGTTTCCTGCTGGATTTAGAGAAACTTAAATGAATCCTGTGTTTACTCTTCATTTCTCTGTGGGTATAAAACCAACATCCGGGTATTTTCATGTCTAAAATCTTTGTCTTTTCTCTTCCTGTGTAACAACCAATCAGAAAGCTTTCTGGAGTCTTTAACTTCCTCCTGGTGACTGTCCACTCAGCACCATTGGCTGCTGTAAACGACCAATCAAAGACCACGACAGTTCTTCCACAGCTACATGTTCTTACAGACACATGAGACATCAAACAGAACCGATTCACTGGAGAATTGAATTTACAGATTTAAGTTTCTCATAAAAAGATAAAACATGAGTGGAACCTCTTCCTCACACTTTGTTGATGAAGTGTAAAAGCTCCACCTCTCACCTGCTCCCAGAGGGTTTCAGCGACCTGGTCGATGACTCCTCCCACCTCACGGAACTCTCCTGAGTATTTGACGTAAGCCCAGATGCAGAGTGCCGTCAGAGCCACGCCCATCACCAGGTTGCACACCGTGGCCACGGAGTTGATGCCCACGAAGCCGGTGACCAGCGACACCACGTACATGAGGAAGATGACGGCGAACAGCGTGGCCGGTGTCCGTGCAGCAAAGAAGATGTTCTTGCCGTCGTTGTGCTTGTTGAAGTTGGCGTAAGCTTCGTCCAGCTCCGCCTCCAGCTGCTCCTGGTAGCGCCGGCAGAACTCCTCCCCGCCCATCTTCTTCACCGAGCGGAAGTGCCTCACCGCCGCCTGGCGCAGCTCCACGTGCCGGCGCTCCAGCTCCACCGGGGACATGTAGGGTTTGTCTCCACCACAGACCTGAGATCAGCACAGCAGACAGTAACGCAACAATTCATTTAAAAGCTCGCACAACTGGACGCGTGTGTGTGTGTCTGTGTGTGTGTGTGTACCTGCTCCATGCTCTTGTTGTACAGGTCTTTGGCTCCGGCTACAGCTGCAAGGTTATTGGCCTCAGCTGTTGCCTGGTAACAGATGAACAGAACGTTGGTTGATCAAGTTCATAATCTGATTCTCATCTCGTTCCAACATTTGAACCACAGTGAGAAAAACAACATTTAAAAACTGAGTTAAGTCGATGTGGTGTGATGTGAGCCGTTCACAGTCAGAGTGTGTGTTTGTGGATTCCTGTGTCTCAGCTGAACTGACCTGCAGCATCGACTTTGGGTGAGGAAGCTCCTCCCCCTGGTAGATCTTCATGTAAGCCTGAAGAACAACAAACATGAACGGAATGATGTGGAGAAATGAAAACAAGCACCCGCACGTTGAAGCTTTGACGTGGTCGGTGGAGAGATCGAAAGATGAAAGATTTATAGATCTATAAATCTTTCATCTTCTCATCTCAGACAGCAGAAGGATTCTAACACCAGTGACATTAAAACAAACTGACAACATCTAACTATTTGCTTAATGAATCCATTGAAGTGTTCTATTATATTGTAAAGCAGCCAAGAGCAGTTCAAAGTTTAAAACGTGTCACTTCCTGTCGCCAGCAGGTGGCGCTGTAATGATGAGTCAATATTGACACATGGATCTGATCAGGGCGGGACTGTGCATGTGTGAATGAGGTTTGAGGCTGAAAGAACAAAGCAGAGGAGTTCTAATAAATCCCTCTTTTGGCGAATCATCAAAATGCCACGCCACTAATATGGCGTTTGACGAAAAGTCACAGTAATCTTATGTCTTCATTATCAATGTCTTGAGACACTTTGGACATAGTTGGACATGGTTGCAGTCAGTGATGAGGCGGAATACTTCAAAGTGTAAGATGTTCCAAAAACAATTTCCTGTTGCCACCAGGGGGCGCTGTGATTTCAATTAATAATGAATCTGTAGATGTCATCAGGCCGGGACTCTTGTCTTACATGTCTAGTTTGGACTCGAGGGCACCAGGTATGTCTGAGATACAGATGCTCGTGTTTTGATGGCGTGTAATCAAACTTTTACACCACAATAACACCGTCTGATGAAGTTTCTATCTCCATCTGGTTGTGATCACACTCATGTCCATATGAAGTTGATCTGATGAAAACCTTGGGACAAGTACGTCGAGGAAAACATTTATAAAACGGCCACTAAATCCAAAATGGCGGGCTTCCTGTTGCACCTCTAGACTTTTTTTCTGTCTAGTCATGACTCACCTGGGCTTTCCCTTAGATGGCGCTGTTGAGCCCATTTCAAATTACTCCAGAATACAATTCATTTTTGGGGGTTTTGAATTTAGTAGAGATTTGAGTGTCTAGGCCTGAAAAAGCCCAAAAGGGAAAAATACAAATCCTTCTAAACCCAACAGAGCCTCCCACCGGGGGTGCTCGGGCCCGAATCAGTACATTTATAATTGTGTTTTCTTATGAGCAACAATTTGTAATGTGAAGTAAAACAGGAGAACAAGGTGACGCTCGGACGGGAACTCACCTTGAAGTAGTGCAGCAGGTCTCTGCAGGTGATCTTCACTCCTCCTATCTCCTTCTCCACCAGGTTCTCTGGAGACAGCAGCGTCGGGACCAGATTGATCAGCTCCTTCTTAAACTCCTCATCGATATCTGAGACACAAAGCACACGTTACACAACCGACTGCTTCATGACCACCAAGGATTGAGCCCATTAAACCTGACGTACATAAAAACATGTGATTATGTACAGGAGACGGGTTTGATGTTATCTACCGCTGCAATCAGAAATGTTCAACTCCCCAAAGATTTTAAGGATTTATCAATTAAAGTTTTCAAAGAGCAAGATTCTGAAGAAAATGCACGATGTAGTATTTGTGTGTAACAGTATATATATTTTTTTTAAAGCTGTTTGACAGTTTTTATGGCCTAAAGTGGAGTTGAAACATAATTAAACCTTTGGGAATCTATGATGATCCTTCACTGGCTTCAGCTGTGAAATGCATTATGGGAGATGTAGCTCATTTGTCAGCAAAAGTTTTGAAGTAGTGCTGCAGACGATTAGCTTGTGGCTGAAGCAGAATTTCATTGATTAAAACAAGATTCAGACCGAGACCATGTTTCTGAAAACCTGCCGACCAGGAACCAGACCTTTGGAGGAGGAGGAAATACGAGTTTGCAGATTTTAGAGTTTGTATCTTAAAGTTCATGATCTTTAGTGGAAAGTTACTAAAGACAAATGTTTAATCTATCGAATGTTTTTATTTCACGTCTTCATCTGCTTCAGAGGCTGAGAAATCTAAGTCCTTAGTTGTTCATTCTCTCAGGTCTTCAGAGAAGCCTCACGTGTCAGATGACCGGTTTCAAACCCTCGGTCTTCACTTGTTTAAATCTATTAACTCCACAGATTCCACCCGGCGACGCTGGGCGTGGTACCTCTGAGCCGGCCGTCGAACTGAGGGTTGGTGGCGACCTTGAGGCCGGGGTGAGGCAGCAGGAAGCAGCCGATGTTGGAGAAGCAGGAGTGGATGTGTTTCCTCACGTTCTGCAGCTCCTCGTGCTGGTTCTGCTTCACCTGGACACAGACGCTCACGTTAGCTCCACTCGGCTCGTGGATCAGAGACCGTCTCCAGGGACGGACTCTCTGTCCTTCACAACATCAGAAGCTCCCACAGGGCGTGAGACACTCTACTCTCTTCTCACAGGAGTTTAATGCAGATGTTAAACTGCACTTTTCAACACAGGTGATTTATTGTTATATTTAATAAAAGGAAGTAGTTCAGGTATCTACACAACAGCTCAGTTTCCAGTGAACTTTGAAGCTCTGGGCCACACAGACCCTGGACCTGTGTGATGATGTTAAACTGGGAGGTTCACATTGAAAGAGACTTGCCTGCAGCCGTTTCTCCAGGAAACTCATTCCTCCGTCCAAACCATACGGGTGTTCATACGGGTAACTCCAGTCTCTGATCAGGAACATCAGAGTCTGGAAACACAGGCTACTGATTCAGGATCTGGATTCTAACACTTCATCCAGCTTAGACAACTTACAGAGAAGATAGACTCCTGAAGCAAATCTTTTTATACGACTAAATGTTCTGCCCCGAGTCATCTGACTACTCGGCTGTGACCTGCTGCTCATACCTGGAACGGCTTCTCGTAGACTTCCTCCATCGCGAGTCTCCCATACTCAGTGAAGAGCTGAGGAGACAGAGTCAGAGCTAATCAACACACATCATCAGCTCAGCAACACAATCAAAACACATCTTTAAACTCAGACTGGGTGAAGACAACAGGATTTGGTCTCTGTTAAAAAGAAATGATGTACGTGATCATTTGCATATGGAGCAGGAGGTGAGATCCGATAACAGGTGATCATGGGAGACAATCAGGACACATTTATAATATATATTAACATCAGGTGTGAACAGACAAACTTAACATCAACAACTTGTGATCAGACCAGGACCAGATGTTAAAACCAGGTCTGAACAGGAACTGATGTGAACATAAGAGACTGTTTCCCTGGACATCAACATGTCTCTGAAGCAGCAGCAGGTTGTCGGGTCCGACCCGTTCAAACGGGAAGATCCAGGTGAGGGGCGGAGCCTGTAGAGCAGCAGGAGGCCGGACATGATGTATAAACTCTCCTGTGGAAAGATCAGTGTTGTTGTTTACGTGTCAGTCTCCTCTTCTTCATCCTGAGGTGTTTGGATTGTTCCAGTTTCACTTTACCAGCTAAAGGGCTGGAAGGAAAACATCAGTGTTCTCACAGCCCCTCCCGAACACTTCAGGAGTATCCAGAGTTCAGTCAACATGTGCAGAACCAGGTTGCATCATCAAATCCCGCCCTCACCGTTTGATTGACAGGCGCTCTGACATGCACTGATGAGCTGGGCCCAAACATGGAAGAGGATCTTGCACCAGGTTTTGTTTGAGAGCAGTTTCTGCCTCATATGGCTGTGTTCAGTTTAATCCGGACACAGATCTCAGTCGTGTCTTTAGAAAGAAAATGACTTTCACAGAACAGCTGATGTAAATCTGTTGGATTAAAAAAACCTGACCGTGTTACTGCGAGTGGAAAGAAAATGAAACTGAACAAAGTATCTGGAGCAGCCGCAGGTTTAATAAAATCTACTGCTGCAGAACCTTCAACAAATGGACAGTTTTATTAGTTGTCATGATGACACTTGTCCTTCATTAAAAGGATCATTCAGATTTATAACTGATCTAAATTAGCACCAATTCACTGCTGAGCCAGAACTACTGGTAACTGTCAAACAGCAGCTGCAACGTTAATGTTCATCTACTGAGCACCAACACGTTCTGATTGTCATTATAAGAGTGAGACCTGATTCATGAGCTGCTTTCACACCTGAACTCCAGACAACGGCCTGAAATGATCCAGAGGTTCTGTGTGTGTATGACACCAAGCGTATGAGTCAGTAGCTTCTTCTGGACCATCTTCCATGTAGTGTAACAACACTGATGTTTATACATCATGATGCTCTACAGGCTCCACCCCTCGGCTGAATGTTCCCACATGTTCCCGTTTGAACGAGTCGGACCCGACAACCTGCTGCTTCACAGGACAAACTCTCATTAAAAGAGTCAGATGATTTGGTTTCACCACAGTACATCACTCATTATTTGACTGCACAGAGTTGCTGGTTCTCAGCTGTTTACATCAGGTCGTTTGTTATTGTTAAGAGTTGAGATCCTTCAGTGAATTCAAACTGACCTGAAGGTGCTGCAGGTCGTCTTCCTGGACGTTCTGGGACAAGTTGTAGACCTAAAACACAAACAAGCATTGACCTGTTATCTCTTTAAAGTCTAAGAAGACGCAGCCCGAGCAGTGATGACGATCACTGACATGATTCATGTTTAATAATAATAATAGTTGTGCATGTGGGTCTTCAGAAGCAGCTGACCTGGACGGAGCTGGTCATGGTGCTCAGAGCGAACAGAGTGGCACAGTCTTTAATAGTTGATTGGCTGTCAAAGGCCCCCTGTGTGTCGATTAGTAGAACAGCAACCTGCAACAACAGAGGTGCACATTGAAGTCATCACATCACAAAGTGCACAGTGGTGACAGCGGGCCGTGAACCAACCTTAGAGCCGTCGGGTTTCTCCACCACAAACACCTCGCTCCAGGCCAGGATACCTGTGGTCTCCCTCTCACAGCCGCCACGCCAGGTGAAGCCCGTCAGAGGCTCGTCCTCGCTGCCCACCCAGGAGCTGGACTGGGGGGGGGGGGCAGAGTTTACAAAACGGTTCCTGAGCCAGTTTGACATCAACAATCCAATTGAAAGACAGATGTCAGATTCAGTAACTGCATCATTAGTTTGATACTGTAAGATGGAGGGGAGTTTACACATGAACCTTCCCTGTGGTATAACTCATTTCATATTACAGGGTCAATGTATTGTAATAATATATATTTTCTATAAATCTGATCAAATGTTACTTTTCTACCTGATCAAGTCATTTCTCCCACTGATGAACTTGTACAAAGCTTTTCCCAGTAGAACAAGTCAATGACCCCGTCTGGTAATTAACAGACCTGGTACATGAAGTACGTTAATCTGCTAACACATGAATGAATCCTTGTTGCACAGTTCAGTCCCATTACAACCAGTGTGCGTGTGATCATGTCCCACATACACATGGTCTTTATGTGCATTAAGCAGCACACAGCCCTGCAGCTGGAGGCCACAGAGCAGACATTGTGCTGGAGTGCAATCCTCTTTACTGTGATGAAACGCTGCAGGCTGCTCCTGTGCTTACTGCAGATTAACAAGGAGCAAAGGTCGAGGCACAGAACTCACAGATTCTAAACTCTGCACCCTGAAAAGTTTCAAACAGAAGAACTTCTCCTGGGTCGTTTTCTTCTGCTGCAGCGACAGGAAGTCAACTGGAACAATACCAGTGTCCCCCAGTTCAAACTAAAGGGTGGATAACGTGATCTGTGACTTTTATGATTGAAGGCAAGATTGAGAAAGATTCATGTTTTACAACTTGTCTGAAAACTTCCAGACCTGTAGCTCACTTGTGTTCTTATATTTTCAAACCAGCAGAAATCAAGGAAAAAGATGATTTTCATTTGGTTGCCTGTTGGTGGCGTCATACCCGCTTTGTTCATGTGTGCTCACAGTGAGTAGTTACCCAGTTTGAAGTCACATTTTTACCACACACTCTAGATCTCTGTGGTTTTTTAACTCAATGTTTGAAGCGGATAGAGAAACGTCTGGATCTGAAATCGTGTAGAAACAGTTTTAACAGGAAGCTGCTTCATTCACCGGAGGAGACGTCTGAGGAGATTCAGATAAAAACTTCCTGAACCATCAACACAATTGAAATGTGTTTGTAACTCAACAGAGACCTGCTCTGTGTCCTCCAGTTTCTTGAGTACCTGCTTGTACATGTAGCGCAGCATGAAGTCCAGCAGGAAGGACTTGCCCTTCCGGAATGCTCCAGCCACACAGACGACGACCACATGGAGGTCCTGCACCTCCTCCCGAAGCAGCAGCCTCTCCAGCGCCTCCTCCTGCAGCGTGAACGAGTGCTCCTCCTCGTTAGCGACCACGATCTGAATGGGCCGGGCTCTGGCCTCCTCCGGAAGGTAGTCCTCCTCCTCCTCCTCGGGCCTCATCTGGGATGTGTCCGACGTGAACCTGTGGCCATCTGAGAAGGAGAAAGAGATGTTAAAATCCAGACTGAAAGCTGAGGTCTCAATAACATGGTATCTTAATAAGCACAATCACAACTACACATTTCTGAATACATCTGTATCCAGATCCAGAACCTGGGCTGACACGGGATCAGCCTGGAGCCACAAGCTGGTTTCAAATAACTTCACACTCGACTTGAGACCAAAGGAACACTGCTGCCTTTGACCGAGAGCTGGGCATTACTGAGCCGACTTATTCCAGAAGCACTGTTTGTATGGAAGCCACATCTCAAGGTGAACATTTGATGAGCTTCATCAATACATTCAATAAGTTATAAAAACAACCCAGGTGATCATAAAGTAATAAGCGATAAGTGGAAATCAAGTACGGCTGTAAACGATTATGAAAACAAAGCTGGTTATGCTTTTGATGATTGATATGGTCTCATGTCCACTGTGCTTAATCACATGACACGTCAGTTGAATCAGTTCAGTGACGCCCATTGGCACGATTAACTTGATAACATTGGCCATTATAGTGATTAATAATAAAATATTAAGAGAGCAGAAGAGTTTGTTTTTAGAAAGATGAAGTGATGTGTTGTTTCCCTCTTCGTTTCCTCTTGGTTCTGGAGGAGTGATTTCCCCCCCGGGCAGGTCATGTACAGGACGGAGTGAACACAGAGAAGGAATTCACCGGATCACTGATCATCTGAAACGCTGCAGTTCAAGCACATCATCATCATCATCATCATCATCATCCCAAACGGCCTCCCTGCACTTCATTTACATTCTCCCCTGGATGGAAATGAACGGCAACAACGACTGACTACAGCATCGTGTTGTATTTTAATAAAAACATCCATTCCTGGATAGTGGGAGACGTGTAGACGCGTCATCCATCTTTATCACATGGCGTCCACCCCAGTGAGTTCCATCACGTCCAGTCCTCGACTGACGCACAGCAACTCAAGCTATTTTTTCAAGATGACCAAACTGGCTCAAACGGCTCCAGAGGGGAAATTCATCCATAAAGAGTCAAATATGACTTTGAACCATCCACAGCTGCAGATCAGTGACCATAGGACTGCTGCCTAATAAGGAGAAAGCTTCATTAGTCTATGGTTGACCCGACCCTGGGGATCAACACCGACTCAAGGCTCTTGTCTATTTACTGTAAACCTGCAGCGACTCTCCTAAAGTTCCCTCTCGCCCGAGCTCCTGGGAAACCTCCCTGGCTCCTCAGTGTTTATTGATCCTGTGATCTTTGCTCGACCTTCGTTACATCAGTCAGACGGCAGATAAGATGGAGGCCAAGTCCAACATGAAGGACACACTAAAGGATTCAGTAAAACGTGTTGCTGTCACAACACAGAGGTTCTACAAATAAGAACACACACTATCAAAGGCCTCAATTCAGTGGCGCCGCCGAGCCAAGTGCCATCTGTTGTCTGGACTATCAGCTGTAGGAAGTAGTGACGTGGACCCTGATGACACACACACCTGAGAGGATATGTTAGATTCACTGATGTGCAGCCGTGTGGATGGAGACTCGCTGCTTGTGGTGGAGAGATGGTGAAGCATCAGATTTCAGTTGGAAGTTTACAGGAGACGTTGATGAGCAGAGAATTGATTGACAGATTGTTGAGTCTTAATTGTTAGAGCACAGACGGATGTTCTGCTTTGCACTGAGACCACACTTCATATCCAGATCTACAACCTCTTCTCAAACTGTGTCCAGATGTTCAGTTTCCCTCAACCTCATGAAATGATTTCATCTCTAAGAAAAATAAAACTCTTGTAATGTCAGAGTCTGGAGTTAAGTTTATTTTATTTATCATAAATTCTTATAGCTAGAGTATAAAAAAAACAAGACCAAATATATGGAACGTGAATGAAGAGAAAACATTTCATGTCATATGAAAACAAGACATCTTTTCTGCATCATTTATTCTATAAAATAAGTTGTAGTGTCTGTGAAAGGCTCATATCAGCTGATGTTTAGGAGTCAGGTTCTACAGTGGATCAGGTAGTGTGTGACGGATTTAAGTTCTCTACATTTTGTTTACAAACAACCACGACAGTAAACATGGATATTTTCTTGCTTAACCAACAGGTCACGCTGGCCTATGGATTCATGTACTCTCACTTTAAACTACTAACTTAGTAAACACAAAGTTTGAAGAGCACACGCCTTAAAATGTGAATCTGGACTTTGGAGAATAGCAATTATCAGAGATTCTCCCGGTCCAACTCGTTCACATGCACAGGAACATGTGGGAACATCCGTCTTCATCTTCTACGTGTCCGGCTCCTCTTCTTCATCCTGAGATTTTTGTGTTCTTCAGTTTCACGTCACGTGTTAGAAACCTCATCAACACGTCCACTCGCTCACTGGGAAGCTTCCACACATTGTCCTGCTGGTTCCTCACATGGACTCACTCTGACATGTGACACACATTCTACCAGGAGGCTGCAGGAGATTTGTTCTCACGTCCAGAACATGTGAGGAACATGTCCAGACTCCAGCTCATGTCTAAAAGCAACTTGTGTCCTTGAATAAAAAATACATTAAAGTCAAATCTCTATTAGAAAATCTGCACCAGTAACATCGACGTGCTTATTGAAGAAACACACCTCTTCCTCGACCCACATCAACACACCTCAGTGAGTGTCGGGGTCTCACAGCAACTCTGTCCTCATTCATGATCAGAATAGAGCTGAACATGTGACTTGGGAATAAGAGGATAACCACACCAGTACACGTGTCACATGACTACTGGTGCCTCAGTTTGTGTCCCAGTTTGGTCTGAGCACAGTGTGCAGCACTTCTCCACAGGTCGAGTGCCTGCAGCAGTCTAACAGTGAGCTCCTGTTGAACGCTCTCCACACAGACTGGAAACCAGCAGAGGGTGTCACAATCAGCCAGTTTGTAAACCAGCCCCCCAGCAGGTGAAGCCCAGTGGTCCCAGTAGATATGATGAGTCACAACCAACCGTGGTGAACACCAGGACTCTCAGGCAGTGATCTGGAAACGTGATGCAGCTTCATGGGTCGGTTCGGTTCCACCAGGGTGAAGACACAAAACACAACACAACTCTGCACCGTGTGGAGTGAAACAACGAGCTCTGTGTGTTCGACTGGGCCAGAACCACAGCGGACCGGTGTTCACAGCTGAACACGGACCAGTGAGGTTCGAGTCCCCATCAAATGTGAAGTGGAATCAAAAGTGGAGACGTTCATTTAAGAACCTGAATGAAGTCTTATGAACCGTTATCTACAGGAATTAGCATTAGGCTCTGTTCTGAAGGGAGTTCTGTACCTTCAGTCAGAGTCATTGGGTTTTACGGTCTTAAGCTAGCTAGCGTTTAAAGCCCGCGTCCCGTCAGAGCAGCTAACGATGCTAGTTCGCTGTTGACAGTCTCTCAGCTGATGGGACAATAACGAATTAGCTGGAAGAGGCTAGCAGCTGTTAGCAGGGTGCTAACAACAAACACACATTCAGGTGAGCAGCTCGGCTAACAGCTAGCGGCTAACAGCTAGCGGCTTACAGCGGCTGCTGCTCCGGGACCGCACACCGGGGGGCTGAGCTGCTGCGGCCCCAGGAGAGAGGGGGTTCGGGGGTTCGATTCCCCGCTCGGACCCAGAGACGGCAGGTGAGGGGGTTCGACGGAGCGGAGCTGCCGCGGTGTCATTTCAAACCCGTCTCGAGGCGGAGGTCACGTATCCCGGGTGTCCCCGCTCCCAGTCCCGCACCAGCCCCGCATCAGTCCCGCACCAGCCACCCCACCGGCCGCTCCTCGTGCTCACTCACCCTCCGAGAAGATGCTGTTCTTGTGATTCCGCTGCTTCAGCCTCGTCTCCTCCGCCGCCGCCATCTTTCCTGCTGCTGCTGCTGGCGGACCGCTCTGACGTCAAACGAGCCGCGCGCTCCTAAATAGAGTCCAGGCCCCGCCCCCTGCTTAGTGAACCGCTAGCATCCACAGCTAATGCTAACGGTTAGCAAACAAGGGATGAGAAGACTAATGTTAGATTATATTATTAAGTTAATTGATATCTTGAGAAAGAGGAGCAGATTATGTGAAACATTCTTCTTTCTGAGATTTTGTGTTGAACTGTTAAATTGTTTTGTTTGGTTCTATACTAATATGAAAAGTCTAAACGTCCAATAAAAAAATGTTATACTAGGTTCATTTATTTTCCTAGACATTTTCTTTTTGTTGTTGTTAAAATATTTTATGATTTATTACAACAAATTCTCTTTGTTTTATCTTTTAAGATCAAAGGAGATGTTAAATAAATGTTTGTAAAGATGTTTCAGTCTCAGCTCGTTCTTCTCTCTGATCAAGTGTTTCTGATCAGTTTGGTTTTTATTAGTTATTTGATGATATAAGAAAGGGCTGAGACGTGATGATTGACGTGACTTCTCTGTAGAAGATGGATTTGTGTGGAGACAGTCCTGATGGAGCTGTGTGGGACAGGAGCCAATCAGCTTCTGTCTCACACAGGACGCGGTCCATCGAGGGGACAGGTCCTGACCTTCTTTAGAACATGCTGTTATACATTTCTCTTTTTAAGATGGAGAAGTCATGGAGGAGGTTCCAACTTATTTCCGGTGTGTTGCCTGGTGTAATCAGATTACAATCTGCCTGGACACATGGATGTTAAAGTGTGGTTCAGTGACATCTGGTGACACTCCAGTCACACTCAGTCTGTTCCACCTTCAGGACTGATAACTGATAATCTTCCCGGCATGAGTCGACCATATTCGTGGCACCTCTTGCACTTGTGTCCGTCCTGGGAGAGGGATCCCTCACATGTGGCTCTCTCTGAGGTTTCTCTGTATTTTTATTTTTCTGTTTAAGGTTTTTTAGTAGTTTGTCCTGACTCTTGTTGAGGGTTAAGGACAGAGGGTGTCACACCCTGTTATAGCCCATGAGAAGAATTGTAACTTGTGAAAATGGGCTATACAAATAAAATTTGATTGATTGATTGATTGATTGATATTCCTATATATTTATGTACATATATATATTTCTGCTGTTTTTATAATATATATACAGTTTATATTTTGTTGTACTATCCACTCCAGCAGCACAAGAACACTTTACTACTGGACACTGACACAATCACATCATTGCATTCCATACCTGTATCTATATATATGCTCTCCGTATGTGATGTATGTGATTTATGTGATTTATGTATATATGTCAGTAATGTGTTAAGTGTACAAGCTACTGGATGATCTGAATTTCCCTCGGGATTAATAAAGTATCCATCTATCTATCTATCTAATATGAGCTGCAGATATCATACACGCAGGCTTCATCTGAAACACATGTACTTTCAACCCGGTCTCAGGCTGGGCTGTGATTGGCTCATGTGTGTCACACATCAACACGGTGATGAAAACAGAAGCTGTGTTCTGTTCTCCGGCCACAAGTTCAATTTCATTTCACGCCAGCGACAGATGAGGCTTTGTGCTGCAGAGGAAGATGTTTGTGTGTGGTCAGATGTTGTGCAGCAGGGCGGAGCCTCCACTGCCGTTCAGAAGCTTCTGAAATAATTTCATCTCTGAATTATTGATGAAAACACTGAAGCAGCTGCTTAAGTTGATCAGGGATGTAAAACTGGAGCAGATCATGTTCCTGCTTCTCAATGTGTGCAGCATCTTCGTTCTCCACTTCACACCTGCACCATTTCTCAGTTCAGGGGTCACATCCTTCAGAGGCTGCATCTAAAGGCTGATTGCATCACAAGACTCCTTCCGTCCCTGAGAAACAAAGGCTCCTACAGGTGGATTCTTCCTGGCCCAACCTGTCCCAGGGGTCACTGAGCCTCCTGGGACAGACTGACACATTCTTCTTTGACCTTCACGGTCCGAACGGTGCAGCAGCTGAGACACAGCTCTGGTTGTACTGACCCGATCCTGCAGGTCAAGAGGCCAGAGGTCAGAGGTCACCGGTCAGAGGGAAAAGGTCAAATGGCTGCACACAGACAAGTCTGAGATTTCAGGTGAAAATATCCAGACAGGCTGAGCACTGAGTATGGATCAGATTCAGACCTCTTCTCTGGCGCCACCATGAGGTGATGTTTGCACCGTCAGCCCCAGATGTGCTCAGCTGTGTCAGAGGAAGCAGACCAGGCTCCTGTTTGGGGCCCAGAGGGAGAAATGGCTCCTGATGGTTTCACTATAACAATAAACCCCTTGAAACGTACAGAACCTCCAAGGTAAGTTCACAGATTCCATTGGAAACATGAAGTAGTGTCGACTAAACTGGTTTGTGATTGGCTGCCCCTCCCTAATCCTAAAAAAACATTAATATGTAAAAGTTAAAATCACAGACATCATCTTTTATATAATTTAGAGAAAAAGGACAAAAGAGAAGGTTTGGATCCAGTTCTGGAGAAGTGATATTTAAACTAAAAACAGTTTCACACTCATTTCAGAGTAAACTGCTGCTGCTGTGCTCTGTTATCACTCTGTCGACAGTATCACAGAAACAAAGTCCACTGAACTGATATCAGGGGTCAAAGGTCACTTTAGCTGAAGCAGTGATTCTGCTGACACGGCACAAAGGCACTGGGTAAAGGAGGAAGATCTCTGACAGAGGGAAGAGTTTGAAACGTGAAGGATTTCACAATCAGCTCGAGACACAAACTGACAAACGGAACTGTCCCAGAGACACAGAATCAAACTGGTCCTGATTGAAGAGACACAGCTGACAGAACACCCGAGAGGAGACTCCACATTCGACTCATTGGGAAAATAAAACTTTGCAAACTCTCCGTCAGGAAGAAGCTGGACTCAACCACTGGGAGAACCACCTGTCGTCCTCCTGAAGCTCTGAAGGTGAATAACTGCAGCTCCTTTCTTCACTTTCATTCTGATGGATTATTAATCCTCTGGAAAACATTTGTGTCTTCATTATCTTTATCTTAGGAATTAGTTTGTTTGACAACTGAAAAAACTGCTTTGACTTAATGTTGTGTTGCTGAGTCATGAGTTGAGTTCAGCAGCGCAGTGAGTTTCACATCCTCCAGACGAGACAACAAGTATCAACACAAACGTCACAATCATCTGATTTCACTGTTTGTGTGGTTCAGCAGATGATGTGTTCAGGGTCACTCATTCATCAGGAACATTTAACATCTGGTTTGAAAGTGCCGGGTGTTCGATTCCAGAGTTGAGTTGTTGTCAGACCAGATCAATGTAAAGGTGTGTGTTTGTAATGTTGTGTTGGCTTATTATATTGTGTTATATTAAATTAAATTAAATTAAATTAAATTATATTACATTATGTTATGTTATGTTATATTATATTATATTAAATTATATTCTACTATATTATATTATATTATATTATATTAAATTATAATATATTATATTATATTAAATTATATTCTACTATATTATATTATATTATATTATATTAAATTATATTATATTATATTATATTATATTATAGTATAGTATAGTATAGTATATTCAATTATATTATATTAAATTATATTAAATTATATTATATTATATTATATTATATTATATTATATTATTATTACACACCTGACACAAAATGTTAACTTTTCAGAATAAAAGCTCAATATTTCTGCTCAGTAAAGAGCATTATGACAACAAAAAGAAACATGTTCTGCTTTATAAAGACTGATCTTTGTTTATTCATTTATCATCATTCTATTTCCTGATCAGTGTTTTTTCCACCTTTTAAAATCTTTATTCTGTCACATTGAGCAGTTTTTACACTTGTTGGACAGGATTTCACTCCATCATCATCCCTCCATCATCCCTCCTTCATCATCTCTCCTCCATCATCATCCCTCCATCATCCCTCCATCATCCCTCCATCATCACCTCAACACCTCATCCTTTCATCAGTAGAAAATGAGAAAGATCAGCTCACCCAAAGACAAGTGAGTTTATTTACTGTGTATTTACCTTGTTCTGTTCAAACACCGAAAAATAAGTATCACCTGTAAATATAAATACAGTTAACTTGGGTTCAGGAGCTGGAGCCTCAAAGTGCCGATGGTTTGTGCTCAACTGAAGTCTGCTGCTTACACAATAAAATGTTACTAAACTTTTATTTTGAAAGGTATTTCGGAGTGTGGTTGATCTTCTTCCTTCTCGGTTTGGGGACACTGTTGCCATGGAACTTCTTCATGACTGCGACCGTGGTATGACATCACTTCCTGTCTGTCCTGTTAATGACCTTGTCACTGATGAACATTGAGTGAGTTTGTATTTCAACGATGTGTCTCCTGTGTCTTCAGTACTTCACCAGCCGTCTGAAGGACCCATTGGTCGAGGCCTCAGCCAATCAGACAGAGGCGGCCGGTGACCATCGCAGTGTTCTGGAGGCCAAATTCAACAACGTGATGACGCTGTGCGCCATGCTGCCGCTGCTGCTCTTCACCTGCCTCAACTCCTTCCTGCACACGATGTGAGACTCGTTTATCCTCTGGGTTTTATTTGTGTTGTGATTATTAGCGTCCGAACGCCTCCTATTGTGTTTTGAAGGATTTGTATGTCCCTTGTGGGCTTTGTCAGGCCTAGCCGCTCAAATTCTAACCAAAGTTTGAAGGAAATTCAAATCCCCAAAAAGTAGTTGTATTCTGGAGTAATTTAAAATGGGCGTGGCTAAATGGCTCAACAGCGCCATCTAAGGAAAAGTCCCTCAGTTAGCTTTCACCGATCTTCACAAAAAGTCTAGAGGTGCAATTGGAAAAAGGCAACAGGAAGCCGCCATTTTAGATTCAGAGGCCATTTTGAACGTTTTCTACATCTTTACATGTCACATGATCAGAGTACAGCTCTATGTGTCAATATTTCCTGAGGGTCATAGCGCCACCTACTGATCTGCAACTGATAGCATCGACTGTAATGAGCAATGAGCATGTAAGGACCGACGTCGCTGGACAGACGCAGGAAGTGAATCGTTATCCTGCCCTGCGTGTGCTCGGCCCGTCAGTGCTGCAACGCAGCCCTAGTATTTCATTTGTTGTTTGTTTGTATATTTTTCTTTGTTTGTTCCACAGTTTTCATTATTGCGTAGTTTGAAAGTTTTATTTCGTTCCTGAGCTCTCAGTCGATTCTTGATCTTCTTCTTCTCTCGGTTCAGTGTCTCTCAGCGAGTGCGTGTGATGGGCAGTCTGCTCGTCATCATGGTCGTCTTCATCGCCACCGCCATCCTCGTCAAAGTTCCTCTGGAGCCGCTCACCTTCTTCTCTGTGACCATGGTGAAGATCGTCATCATCAACTGTGAGTCGGTTTGTTTACCTCAACTACACCTGAAGGAACTCGATAAGCACGAATCGTTTGGTAGTGAAGTCATCAGGGCCACGCTGCAGGGCAGTCTGTTTGTTTGTTTGTTTGTTTGTTTGTTTGTTCACAGCCTTCGGGGCCGTGCTGCAGGGCAGTCTGTTGATCTGTCGTTTGTTTGTTTGTTTGTTTGTTTGTTTGTTTACAGCCTTCGGGGCCGTGCTGCAGGGCAGTCTGTTGATCTGTTTGTTTGTTTGTTTGTTTGTTTGTTTGTTTACAGCCTTCGGGGCCGTGCTGCAGGGCAGTCTGTTGATCTGTTTGTTTGTTTGTTTGTTTGTTTGTTTGTTTACAGCCTTCGGGGCCGTGCTGCAGGGCATTCTGTTGATCTGTCGTTTGTTTGTTTGTTTCTTTGTTTACAGCCTTCGGGGCCGTGCTGCAGGGCAGTCTGTTGATCTGTTTGTTTGTTTGTTTGTTTGTTTACTTACAGCCTTTGGGGCCGTGCTGCAGGGCATTCTGTTGATCTGTTTGTTTGTTTGTTTGTTTGTTTGTTTGTTCACAGCCTTCGGGGCCGTGCTGCAGGGCAGTCTGTTGATCTGTTTGTTTGTTTGTTTACAGCCTTCGGGGCCGTGCTGCAGGGCAGTCTGTTGATCTGTTTGTTTGTTTGTTTACAGCCTTTGGGGCCGTGCTGCAGGGCAGTCTGTTGATCTGTCTGTTTGTTTGTTTGTTTGTTTACAGCCTTTGGGGCCGTGCTGCAGGGCAGTCTGTTGATCTGTCTGTTTGTTTGTTTGTTTGTTTACAGCCTTTGGGGCCGTGCTGCAGGGCAGTCTGTTGATCTGTTTGTTTGTTGTTTGTTTGTTTGTTTACAGCCTTTGGGGCCGTGCTGCAGGGCAGTCTGTTGATCTGTTTGTTTGTTTGTTTGTTTGTTTCTTTGTTTACAGCCTTCGGGGCCGTGCTGCAGGGCAGTCTGTTGATCTGTTTGTTTGTTTGTTTGTTTGTTTACTTACAGCCTTTGGGGCCGTGCTGCAGGGCAGTCTGTTGATCTGTTTGTTTGTTTGTTTGTTTGTTTGTTTGTTTGTTTACAGCCTTTGGGGCCGTGCTGCAGGGCAGTCTGTTGATCTGTCTGTTTGTTTGTTTGTTTGTTTACAGCCTTTGGGGCCGTGCTGCAGGGCAGTCTGTTGATCTGTCTGTTTGTTTGTTTGTTTGTTTACAGCCTTTGGGGCCGTGCTGCAGGGCAGTCTGTTGATCTGTTTGTTTGTTTGTTTGTTTGTTTACTTACAGCCTTTGGGGCCGTGCTGCAGGGCAGTCTGTTGATCTGTTTGTTTGTTTGTTTGTTTGTTTGTTTACAGCCTTCGGGGCCGTGCTGCAGGGCAGTCTGTTGATCTGTTTGTTTGTTTGTTTGTTTGTTTGTTTGTTTACAGCCTTCGGGGCCGTGCTGCAGGGCAGTCTGTTTGGAATGGCCGCTCTGCTTCCAGCTTCTTACACGACTCCGATCATGAGCGGTCAGGGACTCGCTGGAACCTTCGCTGCCTTCGCCATGATCTGCTCCATCGCAAGTCGGACCAATAACTTATCAATAAATTACAATCAATCATTTTTCGTCTATTCACTAATTATTTTGTTTGTGTTATTAATATAAAGTGGGATGTCATAACCCCCCCTCGCCTGTAGGTGGAGCCGAACTTAATGACGCAGCGTTCGGTTATTTCATCACCGCCTGTGTCGTCATTTTAGTTTCACTCCTCTCATATGTCCTGCTGCCGAAACTGGTAAGACACACACACACACACACATAGACACACACAAACACTCACACACACACACACACATACACATAACCATATGACAACCTAATCAAAACAAAGGTCAGCTGAACACAGGCAGTGAGGTCATTACTAAAGGTTCAGCTTAGATTACATCACATCCCTCTGTACACACCTGAGTCACATGACAAACAACTTACTCTATTTCCTGAGAGAGATGAGCTGTGATTGGCTGGCAGATACCTGTGATATCAATTATTATATTGATAATAAAACAGTTTGTGACGCATTTGGATTATTTACACTTACACTTCACCGTGTGTTGTTGACATGTGTTTGTAATGTTGTGTTGTGAAGTCGTCCTTTACAGATTTACCTCATGTCATATAATCTTATAAAGAGACAAAGATCGACCATCAGCAGCAGCGTAGAGAGAATATCAGCTGACCCCTCAGCTCATGGCTCAGAAACACAGATCGCAGCCAAATCGAACGTCGAGTTTATTACCTGGAGCAGAATTTACCCACTGACATAAATAAAGAAAACACAAACTTGACTTCATGTGTCATGTGAACGTGTGGAAACATGTGGACTTATTCTCTGTCACGTTGAAGTTTGATCGTTATGTGAACTTTTATTTCTTTATTTTCTCATGTTTGTGTTTCAGGAGTTTTTCCAGTTTTATCAAGAAAAAAACAAGAAACAGAGAATGGACGAGAACTCAGTGAATCTGATGAGTGAAGGTTCAAATACACACAACACATACATGTAACTGTACACATACATGTAGCTGTACATCTAACACGTGACTCTTCTTCCTCTGCAGACAGGAAACAGGAAGCAGCTTCTGACACTCAAAACATCTCCATGATGAAAATATTTAAAAAGGTCAAAGACAGAAAAATCTGAATCAAATCAAATCATTGATTCAATCGATGATCGATCATCAGATTGACGATGAGTCTGTTTTCATTGTTTAGAAAAAAACTTTTAGTTCATGACATTAACACGTCCCCGTCATGAATGACCTTTGACCTTCAGCTCTGGCTGCTGGCCCTCTCCGTCTGTTTCACCTTCACCGTCACCATCGGCACTTTTCCCGCCATCACGGCCGACACCAGCTCCACGCTGGACATTGGAGAATCCTGGGGTCAGTTCACACGTTGTTGTTTATTGTTGTTGTTTGTCAGTCAATTTAAAAACGTACTCTAACTCAGTGTTTGACCTTTGACCTTTCTGTGGAGTTTAGTTCATCTTGATCACATGACAGCGTCATACAGGCTTTAATATGATCCCGCCCGGTGCGTTTGTTTTTTAGGCCTGTACTTTATACCTGTCAGCTGTTTCCTGCTCTTTAATCTGTGTGACTGGAGTGGGAGGAGCTTAACAGCTGTCTGCCTGTGGGTGAGTTTCAGAGACAACAAACGCACCTACATATCCTCTGTCTCCACCCGGTTCATACAGTCTGTCCTCTGTGCTTGACCTCTGTCTCCACCCGGTTCATACAGTCAGTCTTCTGTGTCTGACGTCTGTCTCCACCCGGTTCATACAGTCTATCCTTTGTGTCTGACCTGTCTCCACCCGGTTCATACAGTCTGTCCTCTGTGTCTGACCTCTGTCTCCACCCGGTTCATACAGTCTATCCTTCGTGTCTGACCTGTCTCCACCCGGTTCATACAGTCTGTCCTCTGTGTCTGACCTCTGTCTCCACCCGGTTGAGGACATACAGCAGATACAGTGAATAATGATGACTTGTTGTGTGTTTCCAGCCGAAGAAGGACAGTGTGTTACTTCCTGTGTTGATTGTGTGTCGCGTGGTCTTCGTGCCGCTCTTCATGCTGTGTAACGTTCAGCCTCGCCTCCACCTGCCTGTCTACTTCCACCATGACGGCTTCTTCATCGCCTTCATGATCATCTTCGCCTTCAGTAACGGATACCTCGCCAGTCTGTGCATGTGCTACGGTCCAAAGTAAGAATCCCTAATGACAGATGTAACCTACAGGGGGCAGCAGATGGTCATCTTCATTTAAGCAATTTTTTACTTTATTTTAAATCTATTAAATGTTTTATAATAAATATCAAACATGCTTTGATAAACTGAACTTTATTTAAAATATTCATGTGAAATATTTCTTGTTCTGCAGGAACGTTCTCCCTCATGAAGCAGAAACCGCCGGCGCCATCATGGCGTTCTTTCTGTCTCTGGGTTTGGCTTTGGGCGCCGGTCTGTCCTTCGTCTTCAGAGCTCTGGTCTGAAACCATCAGGTCAACTGGGATTAGGGTTAGGTTAGTGTTGGGTTAAGATTATCTTGTTGGGCAGAAAATGGTCCATTAAAACATTTTGTTCAGGTTCACATTTTCATTTTGAGCAGTTACATGTTTTTATTCTGTTTTAACTTGTAAACCTACATAAAACTACATTATTATATTTTGTACTACATATGATGTCATCGTGACTTTAACATCAGACCATGTCTTCCAGTGTATTTATTGATGTGATCGGATATAAAACAACGACCCAGTTCTGGTTCTTCTATCTGTCTTTAAAGCTCAATGATCATTGGGAGCTGGGGTCAGTTCACACTGCAGGTTTTTAAACAGTTTTTTATTAAAAGACGTTCAAAGTAAATTCAGCAGCTGAGTCAGTGACAAACGGACCAATCAGAGGAGAGGGCGGAACCACAGGTGTGTCTGCAGGTCACTCAGCTTTGGTTCTTTTCACGGCTCCTGGTAAAACGTTCTGCAGCCTGAAAACACAGGAACGCCACCATCAGCTGAGAGCCAATCAGAATCCTCAAACACATGAACAGTCCAGTCAGCTGAGAGCCAATCAGCATCCTCTCACACATGAACAGTCCAATCAGCTGCATGTGAACAAACACCACACATGTAAAAATGAACACGATGTAAACAAACAAGTCCTCTCTGTCCAATGGACATCCTGAAATTCAAAGTGGAAAATGAAACTAAAAACCTTTAATTTATACAATTTAGTATAAATATACAATAATATTAATGACACTTTAATGTAATGTAATGTAACATTAATTATGTCTACATGTTGATAGTTACTGTTACACATGTTTATATTAATGACATGAAATTAATTCAGTGATTAAAGATAAACTCACTTCAGCAGCTTCTCATCAAACCTGCAGCGAACTGATGTTATGATGTCATCAATTTGTACCTGAACACACACACACACACAAACAGACAAACACACACACAGTTTGAATGTTAGTGAGAGAGCTGACAATGAAATAATTGAGGAAACAATTAATGAATCAATCTCTCAATCGGTGGATCAATGATCTGATCTTTGAAACTTTGATCTTGTTAAACATTAAAGATCAAAGCATCAGAGTCTTAAACTCCACGTTGTGTTGAACGCATCATCGGCTCAGTGATGTCACAGCAGGTCAGTGAACCTGAGTCCAACACTCGCCATCTTCCTGGTCCTCATCTTAACTTGGATCTTTGACACGAGTCATGTGACGTCCACCAAGATTAACTCAAGTCACATGACAGAGCTGTGATGAAGTCATGTGACATAATCTGGCCATTGAGTGTGTGTGTGTGAATATTTTATGTTTTACTATTGTTCCAGCAAACAGAAGTTGGTTGTCTCAGGTTCTTTGAGAACAGACGCTCGGTACCTTTTTCTTCTGGTAGATCAGCGGAGCGGTGAAGAACAAGATGTCAGCTGAACAGAGAAACTGTCGATTAGTCACAGGAGCCAGAGCAGAACCAGAGCAGAACCAGAACAGAACCAGAACAGAACAGAACAGAACCAGAACAGAACAGAACCAGAACCAGAGCAGAACCAGAACAGAACAGAACCAGAACAGAACCAGAACAGAACAGAACAGAACCAGAACAGAACAGAACCAGAACAGAACCAGAACAGAAGCAGTCTCACCGAGGATCAGGATGGTGACTCCATTAAACACAGAACCAACATATGTCATCAGCCACATGACGGCAGCCAGCTGGAACATTCAGAGACATGCAGAGGACAATGAGCTGTGGGACCATGTGTGGACATTTGTCCTCAAACGTGTCCTTTAACTGCGTGTGAACAGTTCTGACCTTCAGAGAATCCACCAGGTCCTCCACCAGCAGCAGCCTCCTGGTCTCACTGCTGAACCAGTTCAGGTGGATCAGACCCTGATCTGCCAACTGACGCACCGACTCAGAGGACACTGAGATGTCCCGGTCCAACAGACCCCTGACCCAGGAGGACATTTATCTGTCATCAGCTGTTTTACACACCTTCATTAAATCAACACTTTATTAGGAACACCTGTGTATATGTGTGTTTTTGTGTGTGTGTGTGTGTGTGTGTGTGTGTGTGTGTTACCTGAATGGATGACCTTCGTCTGATTTCTGGACGGCCTGAATCACTGACTTATAAACCCTACAAACAGGAAGACGTGACATCATTACTGGGAAGTGATCAATTTCATTTGAAATCACCATCATCATCATAATCATCATGTTCATCATCATGTTCATCATCACCTTCATCTTATCTTCATCATAATCATCATCATTATCATCATAATCATCATAATCATCATCACCTTCATCATCATCATCATCATCATCATTATCATTATCATTATCATTATCATCATAATCATCATCACCTTCATCTTCATCATCATCATCATCATCATCATCATCATCACCAACATCATCATCATCATCATCACCAACATCATCATCATCAACATCAGCATATTCATCTTCATCATCACCATCATCATCTTCTTCATCATCATCATCATCATCATCATCATCATCATCACTCAGTCAAAGGCGAATCAACTTTATTCATCTCAACATTTCAAGCGGAAGTCCTGCTCTGATTGGCTGCAGACCCCCTGCACTGTGATTGGCTCCTACCGGAAGGTGATCGTGACGCAGAGGCCGGCGAGCAGCAGGTAGGACACCACGCTGATGACAGACAGGGTTGCCACAGACACGAGGACCAGGAGGGACAGGCCGAAAGCTGCCGCGGACTTCTTCGGTTGTTTCCAATGGACTAACTGAAAGGCTTTCAAAATAAAATACCATGAACCAATGATCTACAAGTAACACATCCGGAAAGACTGATGACTGGTGTGTGTGAATCTGATCACTCAGTCATGAGTTAGTTAGTTAGTGGGTCAGTTGGCTGGTTAGTGAGGAGTGTTGTGTTTGCATGAACTCACATGATGTAAATTCAAACAATGAATCAATGAATTAGACCCCCCCCCCCCCTCACAGCAGTGGTATAATCCAGATTATCTCCTCATGTGCAGATGATTAATACAGAACACAGTAACACACTGTTAACACAACACCAGCTTCTTCTTCTTCTCCGATTTTAATTCAGTCTGAACTCAGTTTATAACAATATGTTACATTTGAAATGTTTATGCTTTGATTTCTAATTCCTTCTCCCTGTTTATAAAGCCTGTGATAACACTTTGTTCCTCAAGAGGCACAAGTGAGTCCCTGTGAGTCTAGTTCCATCTTCTCTCAACCCCATCATCTCCATCACCATATTAAATCATAATCGATAATCATAATTATTGATCAGTATATTTATCAGTCACTACCCCCACCCCAGTAAGCAGCTGGTTACAGATCAGCTGGTCGATCATCTGACTGGAGAACAGAGTCTTGATTCACACTAACTAACCTCCAGAGCAGCTGGTTCCAGATCAGCTGACTCACCTCAGGTTAGTTCACTCGTTATGATGAACACAGTTAACTAGCAGCTCATTAACTAGAGTGTGAAGCCAGCTGCAGACCACCGGTGGAGGGTTACTGGTGGAGCTGCTGGATGTTGAGGAGGTGACCAGTTACCTGAGAGGGTGAGACGTCTGACTGATGAAGATGAGGAGTTGGCTGATGAAGAGCAGCTGCTGGTGGAGTCCGCCATTTTCTTCTTCTTCTTCAGCTTCTGTGAAAAATTCAAGTAACTGTGAAACTTTAAAGGCCATGTGACTGTACTTTTGGGCGGGGCCATGCGGGGGCGGGGCCATGTGGGGGCGTGTCCACCTGTAAAGACACACAAACACACACACACAAATCCCTCCCTCTCTCTTTTACAGACACACACACACACTCTCTCTCTCACTGACATAGACACGCACACACACACACACCCACACACACACACACCCCTCTCTCTCTCTCTCTCTCTCACACACACACACACATACACTCTCATTCTCTCTCAAAACATTTAACACATACAAACAACACAAACACACACACAATCTCTCTCTCTATCTCTCTCTTTAACACAAACAACACAAACACAAACACACACACACACTCTCTCTCTATCTCTCTCTTTAACCCAAACAAACAACACACACACTCTCTCTCTCTCTCTCTCTTTAACACACACACTCTCTCTTTCTCTCTCTCTCTTTAACATGCACACACTCTCTCTCTCTTTACCTCTCTTTAACACACACACACTCTCTCTCGCTCTCTCTCTCTCTTTAACACACACACACACACAAACCCTGCTGTGAAACGATGGTATTGAGAATAATGTGATTTTGATCAATAATCCATAATCCAGTGATCGAGCAGGTGAAGCTGGCAGCGCCCTCTGCTGGAGAATGAGGTGAACAGCCTCATGTGATGATCGGTGTCATTGAGTTCCGGGGTGAATGAAGCACGTGTTCCGGTGTGACACATTAATAAATCATTATTATTATTATTATTATCATTATTGGAACTTTACAGCATCACAGCAAACTAATACAGCTTCTTTCGTTTGTTCAGTCTGTTTTTTAAATAAAGAGGAAAAAGTAACAGCGCCTCCCATTTGACAATAAAGCGGAAGCGGAACCATGTGTCGAGCTGTTGTTTCACCCGGAGGACTGTGAAGCTCGTGCAGCAGTGTGCGGTTGTGTTTTGATTATTATTGATTATTGATTTCATATCGATAAACAGGTCGCGATGCAGAACAACTGGTCCCTGATTGGTCCGCTGGAGTGGATCCATTACGTCAACAAACAGGTGAAGGTGAAGGCGGGAAAAGATGAAGAGCGGCGCGGGTATCTAATCACAGTGGATCCGGTGACTGCCAGGTAACACACTCACTCACACACACACACACACAATACATATACATATAGACACACACACACAGTTCATATACACACACACACAGTACATATAGACACACAGTACATATACACAGACACAATCATGCGTAGTTCACAAACACAAACAGTACATATATATGCACACACACACACAGTACATATACACACACAGTACATATATATACACATACACAAACAGTACATATACATACATAGTACACAGACTACATATGCACACACAGACACAAACACAAATTATGCACACAGACACAAACACACATACACGTAGTACAAATTCGCACACAGTACATATACACACATTTTAAACAGAGTACATATATACACACAAACACACACAGTACACACACAGTTTACTTTATTTAAATCATGTTTTATGGTTAGTCGCGCACGTGAGGAGGCATGTAGTTCACTCTTGACTATCCACATGTACTGTGTGTACCATGTGTACTGTGTGTACTATGTGTACTGTGACCCTGTACTTCATATAGTTATTCTGATATTAATATAACGTCTTCAAAAGTTGAAACATTTAAAGGAGCTTTTATTCTGACAGGATTAGTTCAGTTGTTCAGCCTCAGTTGTTCAGCCTCAGTTTGACATTTGGTTCTGAAACCAGATCCAGGCCTGGTCTGGATCTGCTGCTGGTCCAGGTCTGGATCTGATGTCTCTCGCTGGTCTGGTCCCCCTTGCAGCCTGGTGTTGGTGGACTTCAGGGAGGACGGCGGGACCTCGGTCCATGTGGTGATGGGTCACGCTGTGGAGGAGGTGGAGGTCCTGCAGGACGCTGACGAGGCGACCATCGAGCTCCTGCGCGCCTCCTTCCTCCCCCCCCAGAGGACCTGCAGCCTGGACTCTGAGGAGCTGCTGAGGAGGAGGGGCGGAGTCCGGAGCTGGCTGGAGAAGAACCGGGTCCCTGTGGAGGAGGAGGGGGAGGAGCTGAAGGTGGCGGGGGTCCTGACCATTCGGGCCCCGTACGGACCTGAAGACTGCTCAAGCTCCAACCAGATCATTCTGGACCGCATCCAGAGACTGATCCAGAACCTGATCCAGACTGAGCCCTGAATGCAAACCAGGCCAGGAAATCCACCAATCAGATCTCTGCTCTGTGTCTGGACCAATCAAATTGGACCAGCACCTCTGAGTGGCCTGAAACCAGTTTGACTTTGTCCAATTACCACCACGGAACAATGAAGCCCCCCCCGTGCTGATGTCATCAGTGTGATTAAAACGAGAAACGTTCAAAATAAAAGTCTGTTATGATGCAAGTTTCCTTTGCCTAAAAAAATATCGATATTACTTAATTGTACAAAATAAAACAGATCAATATGTTGCAGCTGTTTTCTGATCCTGACGTTTGATGAAAAGAATAAAATCTAAGATCGATACTCAGCTGACTTCCTGTTGCATCACTGGAACACGCCCTGCCAGTCACATGACAGTGGTCACGTGACTCATCAACTGGTTAATAACATGAATAACGTGTCTTATGCGTTGTCATGGTGAAATCACTGCAGCCAACAGGAAGTGCCCCCCCCCCCCACACCACAGAGACATGAGTCATGTGTCGTCATAGAAACACGTTTATTCCCTTGTTTTTAAGAAGCATCATCACGTTACATCATCAGATCCACTTCAGTACCTTTGTGGTCCTGATCCAGTACCTGACGGATCCTGAACCACCAACGCCTAAAACTATGTCCATGTGGGTCTGTGTAGGACCACATTACCCACAATCCTCTCTTCACGAGTCTGCTCAACAAAGGTCCCAACAGGTCCCATCAGGTTCAACAGATCCCAACAGGTCCCATCAGATCCCAACAGGTCCCATCAGATCCCAACAGGTCCCATTAGCTCCCAACAGGTCCCATCAGGTCTCAGCTCACAGACAACAGAAATGAACTTCTGACCACAGACGCATGTTCAACTAATGTTCTCCAAACGTTCTCTGACGTTCTGCTGGAGGCCACAATCAGGTCGTTTTTCAGAATAAGAGCACATGATCAGTCTTGTATTTTGTCTCAGTTTGGACTGGATCAGAGTCCTGATTGGTCGATCAGGTGTGTTGAAATCCATTTTCTACTCTGATCCAATCAGCTGTAGTGTTAATTAACAGAGCTCCGCCCCCACCCAGGTTGTCCAACACCTTCCGCCCTCGTCCCATCACAGTGCAGGGGGGGTGTCCAGCAAGGGGGCGTGGCTCAGAGACTCCCTCTTGTAAGTCTTGGGGGGGAGTTTGGGGACACTGTGTCGGGGGGGTATTGGGGGTCCATCCAGGGGTACGAGGGGTGGGGAGGGGAGGGGCATCTTCCTGGAGGCAGGAGTCGGGCTGGGGGTGACAGGGGTTGGCGGAGGGAGGGGGGGCGAGGAGGTGGTGGGGATGGAACTGATGGAGGGTGAGGAGGAGGAGGTGGTGGAGGGGAAGAAGGCCTGAGGCAGCAGGTCACAGCGAGGGCGACCCTGAGGGGGGGGGAGCAGGTGAAGAGGAGAACTCAGGGGCTCCCGAGGAGGCAGCGAGGGGGGGCTGTCAGGGGGGGATGACGATGACAAGGATGATGAGTAACGAGGGGGGAGGAGCTTACATGTGGGCTGACGAGGGGGGACGGCGGGGGGGCTGTCCAGCTTCGACATCATCTGGAGGATGGAGGGGAAGTGGGGGGGAGGGGGACAGTTGGTCAGTGTGGAGGAAACTGATCAATAAATCTGATCAGAGATCAATTTATCAATAAGTCACATGACCCTTTTATTTACAGATGATGATCAGCTGATTTTATTGTCATCTGACGTCTCTAACTTGTTACATGGACGTCCCGTCTCACACACGTCTCTAACATGTCCCGTCTCTAACACGTCTCATCTTTAACATGTCTCCAACACGTCCTGTCTCTAACACGTCTCCAACACGTCCTGTCTCTAACACGTCTGAGTCTCTAACACGTCTCCAACACGTCTGAGTCTCTAACACGTCCTGTCTCTAACACGTCTCCAACACGTCTGAGTCTCTGACACGTCTCCAACACGTCTGAGTCTCTAACACGTCCTGTCTCTAACACGTCTCCAACACGTCTGAGTCTCTAACACGTCTCCAACACGTCTGAGTCTCTAACACGTCTCCAACACGTCTGAGTCTCTAACACGTCCTGTCTCTAACACGTCTCCAACACGTCCTGTCTCCAACACGTCTGAGTCTCTAACACGTCTCCAACACGTCTGAGTCTCTAACACGTCTCCAACACGTCTGAGTCTCTAACACGTCCTGTCTCTAACACGTCTCCAACACGTCTGAGTCTCTAACACGTCTGAGTCTCTAACACGTCTCCAACACGTCTGAGTCTCTAACACGTCTCCAACACGTCTGAGTCTCTAACACGTCCTGTCTCTAATACGTCTCCAACACGTCTGAGTCTCTGACACGTCCCGTCTCACACACTTCTAACACGTCTCTAACACGTCTCTAACATGTCCCGTCTCACACACTTCTCTAACAAGTCCTGTCTCACACACGTCTCTAACACGTCCCGTCTCACACACTTCTAACACGTCTCTAACACGTCTCTAACACGTCCCGTCTCACACACTTCTAACACGTCTCTAACACGTCTCTAACATGTCCTGTCTCACACACGTCTCTAACACGTCCCGTCTCTAGAGTGGACGAGTCACATGGTTCACATGTCTCCTAGGCAGAAGGATCAGAGGTTCATCACTATAACAGAATTGCGTAGCTTCTGTGTGAAAGTCTCAGAACTTGGTCACGTGTAAAGTCAGACTGGGAGAAACAGCAGAGTTTGTAAACCTAGTCAACGTGTGGAGGGCTGGAGTTAAGAGACACAGGTGTGGACAGGGTCTGGACACACGGTCAGGTACCTTGGAGGGGGAGGACTCAGCCGGGGCCGACTCTGGTCGTCTTCGAGGTGGAACAGGAGGAGGGACAGGAGCGTCTTCTGAGCCCCGACTGAAACTCACCATGGAGGAGACAGAGGACGACCCTGAGACCAGAGGACACACAGAGACAAACACTGTCATGATCAACCACAGGTCAGTGAACATGTACCGTCCACCTGTTCCTAATATTCTGACCCTCAGGTGAATGTTAGGAAAGCTGGACCCGCATTCAGCTGATTGGTTCACAGAACACATGGGGATCGAACAGCGGATGGAGACAAACCTGTGCTACGGTAACAACGTGGACGGATGAGTGAGATGCTCTGATCAGATCATCCCTGATCCATAATCTGATCTAATGTCCACAGAGGGGGGGTCAACAGAGAGGGGGGGTCAACAGAGAGGGGGGGTCAACAGACGGGGAGAGTCAACAGACGGGGAGAGTCAACAGACGGGTGAGTCGTCAGGTGAGTCAGCAGACGGGTGAGTCGTCAGGTGAGTCAACAGACGGGTGAGTCGTCAGGTGAGTCAACAGACGGGTGAGTCAACAGACGGGTGAGTCAACAGACGGGTGAGTGACAGGTGGATACGACTGATGGACATGTACGGAGAGTCAGGAGGGTCATACTAACGTGGACCGTGAGGAAGAGAGAACACAGCAAAGATACTGTCGCAGTCTGTGAAGAGAAAAACACTGTGAGGAGGGGAGAACACACACACACCCCATGCACACACACGCACACACACACACACACACACACTCCATGCAAACACACTAACACACGTCAACTCTGATTGGTCAGTGGGCGGGTCTTACTGGAGTGGAAGGGGCTGCTGGGACCCTGCGGCGAATCGAAGACACTTCCTACGTCAGTGGAGCTGGAGGCGGCGGAGGCAGGGGGCGGGGTCAGGGGGGTGCGGGGGGAGTTGGGGGCAGACACCGCGACCCCCTCGGCCTCGGAGTCGGGGATGCGGCTGTAGCTGATCTTCCTGGGCTCGTTCTGCAGCGGGGTCGGGTGGCGCATGGTGCCGGGTCTGGCTGACGTGGGCCGGATCCCAGGAGACTTCAGAGGACACGTGTACTTCTTCACCTGGAGACACAGAGATGTCCACACCATTCACTGATGTCTTCAGGTTCATGCACACAGGTTGATCTATATTTAGCTTCAACACAAACACCTGAGCCACGAGACTTCAGACTCAACTAATCACCCGAGTTCATCAGGTTCCATCAATGTGACCTGATGCTGTATTAGGGCTGAGCAATTAATGGAAGAGGTCAAAACGGACCTTTAGAACCCCTCAGCTGCTGCATGTCCTCCCTCTTCACCCCAAACCCCCCCCGCTGCATGTCCTCCCTTTGTTTGATTCGCTGTGAAGTTTACGAGACACATATTTAAACACATGGAACGTGCAGAGCCAGGACATCAGGCTTAAGGAACCAGAAGGATCCAGATTCAGGATCCTAAAGCACTTCAGCAGGTTATTATATTATTCTACATGTGAGTGATTAGATAAGAGCAGGGTCTCTTGTCGACCGAGTGATGCGGAGTAATCGAGCCAAAAGTTTGAAATAATCCTGATGTTTATCTGAAGTAAAGTCACTCAGCCCTTTGTTGTATTAATCATTTCAGATTACACATATCCATTGACACGTGATGTTACTATGGAAGTACTTACAAACCGGGGTAAGGATCGGGCGTTTCGAGGTTCGATCTCCAGAGATTTGTTGAACAGATGATCAGCAAAGTCCTTCTCCGACATGTCCTCCATTGGGTTCAGGTTCTCGAAAAACTTCTGCTCCAAAACACAGAAAGAACCGAACTTAGAACCTAACCTCAGAGATGAGCGTGACAGAACCTGGCGCTGAGGTCATCAGACGGACCCTGGTGTCGTTCTCCACCCTCAGACAGTACGGCTGGTTCTGGTACTGTTGGATCTCTCCGGTGATTTCAGCCACTTTCCGTCTCTTACTGAAGTTGATCAGATCTTTGCCGTGACGTCGCAGGAAGTCGGGGTTTCCCTCCTCCGTCTTCAGGATGTTGGTCAAGTAGATTCCTGTCGGACACACAGTCATTATCTCACCTTCCACCATCTTGTTTGACTTGATTGAGCCGTGACAGTGTGTTGGATCGTACCAAAGAAGGGGACACAGGGGGGGTTGATGGAGCGCAGTTTGGCTAAATATTTCTTGTAGTGATCTTCACTCAGCTCGTGAGCTTCCTCAAGGATTTTCCTCTGTCGACTCTGAATTTGCTAAAAAACAAAAGAAAACAAACTTTTCTGTTGAAACTAATGTCCACTTTACATTCCTACCTGACTTTGAGTTTGGAAATGGACACTTGTCCCTGGCGGTAGACAGGTGAGTCAGTCTCAGACCCAGGGAGACCCTCACACCTCCAACCTTCACTTGATCACTTATCACAGAGAACTCTCAAACAGACGATCTTCAAGTAATAAAGTGACAAACATCCCCAAAATTGCAGATCGAACCTCATGGACATAAACACATCATCTGAACACAAGACCCTGAAGGGACCAGAACCCCCTTCCCCTCCTGATCTATGTTACCTCGAAGGTGTGGTCCAGTCTGTAGACCGGGGAGGAGTTCATGGCGCTGACGACCTCCAGAACCCCGTTAAAGTTGTTGAGTTCCTGAAAAACTTGCAGGATCTCGATGACTCGAGAAACAACAGCCACTCGCTCCTCTAGGTTCTCTGTTTCCACGATGCACCTGCAGAGAGAGCACACATCAGCCCACTGCTGCAGGACAGGAGCGGTACTACAGGCGTGGGACACAACAAGTGGGTGGAGGTCATACTTTTCAAACCAAAGGGTGAGGTTGGTCGTGTGTCGGATCATCCTCAGCAGGTTTGGAGAGTGAATCTCTTTATCCTCTTTGGTCCAGACGCTGCCGACCAGCTCCGACGGCTGCACCGCCCTGCAGGAGGGGACACAGGTGTGAGACGGGTGTGAGACGGGTGTGAGACAGGTGTGAGACGGGTCAGGCGGGTGTGAGACAGGTGTGAGACAGGTCAGGCGGGTGTGAGACAGGTCAGGTGGGTGTGAGACAGGTCAGGTGGGTGTGAGACAGGTCAGGCGGGTGTGAGACAGATGTGAGACAGGTCTGGCGGGTGTGAGACAGGTCAGGTGGGTGCGAGACAGGTCAGGTGGGTGTGAGACAGGTCAGGCGGGTGTGAGACAGGTCAGGTGGGTGTGAGACAGGTGTGAGACAGGTCAGGCGGGTGTGAGACAGGTCAGGTGGGTGACAGACAGATGTGAGACAGGTCAGGTGGGTGCGAGACAGGTCAGGCGGGTGTGAGACAGGTCAGGCGGGTGCGAGACAGGTCAGGCGGGTGCGAGACAGGTCAGGCGGGTGCGAGACAGGTCAGGCGGGTGCGAGACAGGTCAGGCGGGTGTGAGACAGGTCAGGTGGGTGTGAGACAGGTCAGGTGGGTGTGAGACAGGTGTGAGACAGGTCAGGCGGGTGTGAGACAGGTCAGGCGGGTGTGAGACAGGTCAGGCGGGTGTGAGACAGGTCAGGTGGGTGTGAGACAGATGTGAGACAGGTCAGGCGGGTGTGAGACAGGTCAGGTGGGTGTGAGACAGGTCAGGTGGGTGTGAGACAGATGTGAGACAGGTCAGGTGGGTGTGAGACAGGTCAGGCGGGTGTGAGACAGGTCAGGCGGGTGTGAGACAGGTCAGGTTGGTGCGAGACAGGTCAGGTGGGTGTGAGACAGGTCAGGTGGGTGCGAGACAGGTCAGGCGGGTGTGAGACAGGTCAGGTGGGTGCGAGACAGGTCAGGCGGGTGCGAGACAGGTCAGGCGGGTGCGAGACAGGTCAGGCGGGTGCGAGACAGGTCAGGCGGGTGTGAGACAGGTCAGGCGGGTGTGAGACAGGTCAGGCGGGTGCGAGACAGATGTGAGACAGGTCAGGCGGGTGTGAGACAGGTCAGGTGGGTGTGAGACAGGTCAGGCGGGTGTGAGACAGGTCACGTGGGTGTGAGACAGGTCACGTGGGTGTGAGACAGATGTGAGACAGGTCAGGTGGGTGTGAGACAGGTCAGGCGGGTGTGAGACAGATGTGAGACAGGTCAGGTGGGTGTGAGACAGGTCAGGTGGGTGTAAGACAGGTCAGGCGAGTGTGAGACAGGTCAGGCGGGTGTGAGACAGATGTGAGACAGGTCAGGCGGGTGTGAGACAGGTCAGGTGGGTGTGAGACAGGTCAGGTGGGTGTGAGACAGATGTGAGACAGGTCAGGCGGGTGTGAGACAGGTCAGGCGGGTGTGAGACAGGTGTGAGACAGGTCAGGCGGGTGTGAGACAGGTCAGGTGGGTGTGAGACAGGTCAGGTGAGTGTGAGACAGGTCAGGTGGGTGTGAGACAGGTCAGGTGGGTGTGAGACAGGTCAGGTGGGTGTGAGACAGGTGTGAGACAGGTCAGGCGGGTGTGAGACAGGTCAGGCGGGTGTGAGACAGGTCAGGTGGGTGTGAGACAGGTCAGGTGGGTGTGAGACAGGTGTGAGACAGGTCAGGTGGGTGTGAGACAGGTCAGGTGGGTGTGAGACAGGTCAGGCGGGTGTAAGACAGGTCAGGTGGGTGTGAGACAGGTCAGGCGGGTGTGAGACAGGTCAGGTGGTGTTACCTGTAGAACTCGGACTCCAGCAGGGTGAGCTGGCGGGCGATCTCGATTGGATGCAGCGTCATCAGGTCGAACGTCTCGCTGTTTCCTGGTTTGCAGAGGTGCCACTCGATTGGAGGAGGCGAGCTCTGGAAGGTGATGCTGTGACTGGGAACGCTCACCTGAACCTGCTTCTTCCTCTGGATGATCTTAGTGATCGACTCCACCCACTTCCTCATCGCCTTGCCTGGAACACATGAAGGTCGTGATTATGAGGTCACAGTGACATCATAATCACCTGTTGACTTTACATGTGAAGAATTTAAAACTGTGATATGAACTTTACATTTCAATCCTTCACATGTTGTCATGGACTTTAATGTTTTAAAGGGTGATCATAGTATCTGGGACCTTCAGGTGTCATGTGCACAGACCTCTGACTGAGGCGATGAAGTCCTCCAGTTGTCTCAACAAGTAAGAATCTCTCTCAAAGTCATAGAAGTGATGCTCCACCCAGTGACGACACACATTCAGTACTCTGCAGGAGGAGGAAGAGGAGGAAGAGGATCAGGCCTGAGGAGAACGTGCTGTCTCACCACGAGGACACGTGAACGTTACTGCTCACGTCTTGCTCGGGTGCTACGTGTGATACTGGAGGATTCCAGCAGAGGGCACTCACTTCAGACTAACGAGCACTCGGCTCTTTAATCTTTGACAGATCTTTGTAGAGGACTCGCTACTGCACAAATCTTTATGTGGGTATTGCAATTTTCATATGTGTTGTTAATCATCAAATCAAAGTGCGGAGAATCACAGAGTTTAGTGAAAGCAGCTTAACGGACTCGATCAGAGGTCAGTGATCAAGGGTCAGACTGGGATCAGGGTTTAGACCAGGAACAGGTCTGAAGGATCAGATCCTGGGTCTTGGTGACAGGTCGCTGCTCATCGGACTGCAGTTCTCTACCTGAGCTGGACCGGTTGAACGAACTCTTTGCGGAAGCGTTTGACTTCAGCGCTGAGCGGCTGCTCGCCTCCCTCCATGTGATCCGTCTCGTTGGGTCGCGGCTCCGGGATCTCAAACCTACATCAGAGGCAAAAACCACAGAGTAAGAAACTGACAGGTCCTGGCTTTGTAGTTGCAGTGATCATGTAATGTGTGAACCGGTCAGACAGGTGCGCTCACCTCTCCATGAGCAGGTCCAGCAGCTCCTGAGGTTTACAGAACGACCGGTAGGTGGTCAGAAATGTTCGGACAAAGTTTGGATCTGAGGGAGAAACCGAGACAGGAAGCCGACCAACGATCATTACTGTGCATGACCCACACAGAGCAGCTCTAACCAACCAACACCAATCTGACACAGGCACTCGGCAAAAACACAGAGGGATGGTTCACCCAAAAATGAGAATGGGCAGTGGTCACCATTGAAATTGATTTGTATTGGATTTGGCTGCAACACTGTTTACCCCTCAAACTCCAGGTGAGTAGATGAGGGAATATATTAATTTGGGTGAACTATCCCTTTAATTCAAATCACTTTTACCTGCCGACATGTTCAGACTGATTGGACCTATGATCTGATATATTACCCAGAATCCCAAGATCCCCCCCGCAGATTGACTTTCAGAATAATAGATATCACATACGAGTCATCTGACACTAGGAAGCAACAACCAATCAGCGGCAGTGATGTCACGCCTCACCTGCGTACATGTGGAAGGTGAGCCTCTCGATCAGTTTCAGGACCGTCCCTGCTTTGACGATGGGGATTCCCGACTTGGACTGCACGTTCTCTTCAAACACAACGTTCTCCTCCGAGTCTGGCTCGGCGAATCGGTACACCTCCGCCCCCGGCAGCCTCATCTGCTCCTCCTTCTCCTCCTGCAGCATGGCGGAGTCCAGCATGCGCTCCAGCGTGCTGCGGTACTGCAGCGAGATCAGCGCCGCCATCCAGCCGTTCTTCTCCTCTGCAGACTTGGCTGCAAACACAACACTGTTCCCGTCTTTCAGGATTATCTCAAAGGCGTGCCGGTACTCGCCCTCCTTGTCGTCCTTGTCATTGATCTGGACTTTGCGCATGAAGAACTTCTCTTTGAGCCGATACTCTGCGGTGGAGCCAGCCCCGGGAAGCCGTGGAGGGCCGTGGTTAGACTTGCAGCAGATCATCAGGCCGTCGAAGAGGAAGATGTGGCGCTCGTGTTTGGCGCCAACACGGGTCAGAGTGCCTTCCATGATGAACTCATTGCAGCACTGACCAATGTCCTTCCCCTCCCAGCCATCAATGTTCTTCTGGATCTCGTTCATCTTCTTGATGGCCAGGTGCTTCCCCTTCATCTGATGGCTGTAGAAACGACACGCTGACTCGCTGCACGCCACAGAAGAAGAAGAAGAAGAAGAAGACAGTTACTTAGTGCTTCCTGTCTGGGGATCTGATGTGTTAGTGCTAAGACCTAATCCTGGACTCTTCTGGTTCTGATTTATTTTGATTTAAAGGAACAGTTCATCGGTTCCACCACAGCCTTCTTCATCAGAATTGTGACTAACACCCCTAATGGTCAAACCTGCGAACTGCACCTGGAGATTAAGGCTTTAAATAGAGGGAATGATTATTTGTGTTTGTTAGTTTGATTCATGACGTCACTCTGCTGATGAAGCCCATGTGTCGTGGTTCAAAGAACTCAGAAACTTTACTTCTATATTAGCTGGAGAACAGATCCCTGCAGTAGAGCAAACTGGATGAACTATTCCTCTTTGTCGTCATTGGGTTGTTTTCTACATGTTCATCACGTGACAGCTGGGTGAGTTCTGATTGGACGACGGGTGCAGGGTCGGTACAAACCAGCGAGGCTGCTATGATGGATGCACACTCCAACAAGAATGAGGTCACAGCAGGAAGAAACAGGTGGACTGTTAAATACAGTGACATCATCATTATCATCACTGTGACATCACCGTCACAGCCTCAGGAAGTCACACAGAAGCTTTTCAAAATAAAATCTCTTCATGTTCCAAAATTCAAATTAAAAAGCATCTCAGTGAAAAACATTAAAGATTAATATTAAACAAATAATCACATCTTCACTTGAACATGTGCACAGACGTGGTCAAACATGACAGCGATGTATTTCCAACTCATCATTGATCGTATCTAACGTTCAGTAACAACAAATCAGAGTTTAGTTAATAACAAACATCAAACATGTCTGTACCTTTAAGAGTCATGTGCTGCAGCTCAGGTAAATCTCCGCAGTGACACGAGACGTTCACGTGTTAACCGCTTTAAAGTGAACATGAGTCCGTCGGTTAGCAGGCTAGCATGCTACCACGTCTAAACAGGATGACATCTCGACTGTCCAAATGTCCCTGAACGCAGCCAATCTGACAGAGATGGTGCCGTGTCAGGAAGTAAACAGACGAGGACGGACGGACCAGATGAGGACAGGTGGACCAGAGGACGGGTGGAGCTGGTGAGGACTGGTGGAGCAGAGGACGGGTGGAGCTGGTGAGGACGGGTGGAGCAGAGGACGGGTGGAGCAGTCTGAAGAGTGACGGACCGCTCGTTTTCTCTGAGCCAGTTCAGACCAGTCGCTGTTTCAGCTGCTCGATAATCAGTTTACTGATAAACCCCTGAGGTATGTGAGCGAGTTTCACAACCAGAGAGAGAGAGAGAGAGAGCGAGAGAGGGGGAGAGAGAGAGAGAGAGAGACTGCCCCACCTACTACACCCAACCGCTGCCCCACCAACCCATAGCACAGCAGCTCTCTCCAAGCTACTGCCCAAACAACCGTACCCCACTACAGCTCCCACCAGACCTCATCCATCTGCATTCATTCGTCTCCACTCAGCTCAACACAACTGAAGCAAAGAAAGTGAAGTCTAATATCCACCTGCAATCATCCACCCATCAGTTTTTTTCCTCTCTTCCTCCTGTCGTCTCTTCTCTTCCTCCTTTTCCTCCTGTCGTCTTCTTCTTATCCTCCTCTTCCTGTATTCTTCTCTCTTCTTCTTTACGTCGTCCTCACAATGTTAAAGTATGAACTTTACTGACAAGCAGCAGCAGTCGGCTCAGTTCTTTTCTAACAGAACAATGAGCAGCCAAGCAGCTCCGCCCAGATGGTGACACTACTTCCTGTTCACTCACACACACACACACAATCCAACCTGTGACCCTAACGAACCCCCCTTCCTCTCCTTCCCATCTATTTTAGTACAGAGAGGATGGGAGGAGTCCAACACGCTGGACTGTGTGTACAGTGTTTGTCTTTGTGTATTCTTTGTGTGTGTGTGTCGCTACCTGAGCCTCCGCTTGGCGAGGCTCCTGGAGCAGATCCTCTCGATGCTGCTCTGCAGGTTCAGCAGAGCAGTGATGGCCTGTTTCACACACTCCTTATCCTCCTCATCCTCACTCTTCTCCTCCAGTTGCTATGGGAACATATCAACTGAACTTTAATGACCCGTGAAAAACATCATGTACACAACATGTTGTATGTTCTTATTGAAGAGAATCATGTAGATATAAGAGAAACCAGAACAGAACTACAGACAGGACCTACATCAGGGCCAAGCAAAGACCAGAACCAACAGAGCTGATCTCAAGGACCAGGAGCACAGAATCAGTTCAGGTGTAGTTGGGGTGTACTTAAGTAGGTAAGGGTGTGTGTACAGGTGTGTGTACAGGTGTGTGTACAGGTGTGTGTACAGGTGTGTGTACAAGTGTTGTGGTCTCACCTTGAGGATGTCAAACAGGTGCAGACAGTGGTAAACAGGTGTGAGCAGCAGTCTGGGCAGAACATACTGAACAGCTTCCTTAAAACCTTCACAGATGGACTGGAGGGAGGGGGACAGGGAGGGGGACAGGGCGGGGGAGGGAGGGAGGGAGAGAGAGAGAGAGAGAGAGAATCTTCGTCATCATCTTCATCACCGTGTATAATCTGTCACGTTTGACTAATAAAGTTTTTAGATGTCACCTAAAACTACAATTCCCCTTTAGCTGCTGTGGAGAAGCCTCTTTGAAAGAATCATCAACCTGCTCTGATGTCAGGGGCGGGGCTTACCTGCAGGTGGAAGGCAGCTCCAGGTTTGGACACCTGACTGAGGAAGTGTTCATGGAAACCAGAACGGAGGATGTCCTGAGCGTACGTCTCATAGGGGTCAAAGGCCAACTCCTGTCAATCAAATCCCACATCAGACAGAAGCAAACACATCACGTAGAGGTGTACCAGGTGCAGGTGTACCAGGTACAGGTGTACCAGGTTCAGGTGTACCAGGTGCAGGTGTATCAGGTGCAGGTGTACCAGGTGCAGGTGTACCAGGTTCAGGTGTACCTGCTACAGGTGTATCAGGTGCAGGTGTACCAGGTACAGGTGTACCAGGTACAGGTGTACCAGGTGCAGGTGTATCATCTACAGGTGTACCAGGTGCAGGTGTACCAGGTACAGGTGTATCAGGTGCAGGTGTATCAGGTTCAGGTGTACCGGGTACAGGTGTATCAGGTACAGGTGTACCGGGTACAGGCGTACCGGGTACAGGCGTACCGGGTACAGGCGTACCGGGTACAGGTGTACCAGCTACAGGTGTACCGGGTACAGGTGTACCAGGTACAGGTGTATCAGGTGCAGGCGTACCGGGTACAGGTGTATCAGGTGCAGGCGTACCGGGTACAGGTGTACCGGGTACAGGCGTACCGGGTACAGGTGTACCAGGTACAGGCGTACCGGGTACAGGTGTACCGGGTACAGGTGTACCGGGTACAGGTGTATCGGGTGCAGGTGTACCGGGTACAGGTGTACCGGGTACAGGTGTATCAGGTGCAGGTGTACCGAGTACAGGTGTACCAGGTACAGGTGTATCAGGTGCAGGTGTACCAGGTACAGGTGTACCGGGTACAGGTGTATCAGGTACAGGTGTACCAGGTACAGGTGTACCGGGTACAGGTGTATCAGGTGCAGGTGTACCGAGTACAGGTGTACCGGGTACAGGTGTATCAGGTGCAGGTGTACCGAGTACAGGTGTACCGGGTACAGGTGTATCAGGTGCAGGTGTACCGGGTACAGGTGTACCAGGTACAGGTGTATCAGGTGCAGGTGTACCGAGTACAGGTGTACCAGGTACAGGTGTATCAGGTGCAGGTGTACCAGGTACAGGTGTACCGGGTACAGGTGTATCAGGTACAGGTGTACCAGGTACAGGTGTACCGGGTACAGGTGTATCGGGTGCAGGTGTACCGGGTACAGGTGTACCAGGTACAGGTGTATCAGGTGCAGGTACAGACCTCAGCCAGGTCCTCGAAGCAGCTTCCCACCAGAGGATGAGGACTTCCATCATCCGTCATCTCCACTGTGTCTTCAATCAAGCCCAACAGCTTCACCGTCACCTCATGGATATCCACGATCCGACTGAAGATACTGTCCACGTCCTGACAGAGACAGATCAGACTGATCAGTGAGTGTGATCAGTGGACAGAGGACCATTGAGTGTGATCAGCTGATACGTACGTGTGGAGAGAACAACATGGGGCTGGAGGTGAAGGGTTCTCTGAACACCTTGATCAGAAGGTTCAGGTGTCTCAGGTACTGACGGCCGTCGGACATGAAGCTCCTCACCAGCTCATAGTAGCTCTGCTCCTCATTGGCTGACGGCTCCTCGTCCATCAGAGGGAAACCACTGATGTCCTCCTCGTCCTGGTGGAACATGTCCATCAAAACCTGCAACACAGGTGGGACAGACAGGCAAGACGGGTGAGACAGAGGGACAGGGACAGGTGTGACAGGAATCTGGGTATTAGATTGTGTGTATAGGTGAGTGTGTACCTTGTCTGCACACATGGCCACAGTGATGTCCTGCTGTGAGATCTCGTAGTGTCGAATGTTCCTCACGTAGTTTCCTGCCAGTTTCAGGATGTCAGCTGAGATGTACTCCAACACCGCCACCATGTATACTGACACCTGGTGGTCAATCTTATAGCCCAGCACCTCCTGTCAGCAAGGCATCATGGGAAACACGGTCAGTGCAGTGTGAATGCTTTTGTGTGCGTGAGTGTGTGTGTGTGTGTACCTTGAGCAGTGGGTGGATCTTGTCGACAGGAAGAGCCAGTGGATTCCTCCTCTTCCTCTTCTCGATGGCGGCCTGAGCGTCAGCGATCGCCCACTTATCGATGGGGTGAGGAAAACTCTTCTGAACACGCTCCTGGGGGGGGGGGGTCACATTGGTATGTGTGAATGCTTGTGTGTGTCTGTATGTGTAAGTTCGATTGTGTGTCTGTATGTGTAAGTGTGATTGTGTGTGCCTGTATGTGTAAGTGTGATTGTGTGTGTCTGTATGTGTAAGTGTGATTGTGTGTCTGTATGTGTAAGTGTGATTGTGTGTGCCTGTATGTGTAAGTGTGATTGTGTGCCTGTATGTGTAAGTGTGATTGTGTGTGCCTGTATGTGTAAGTGTGATTGTGTGTGTCTGTATGTGTAAGTGTGATTGTGTGTGCCTGTATGTGTAAGTGTGATTGTGTGTCTGTATGTATAAGTGTGTGTGTGTCTGTATGTGTAAGTGTGATTGTGTGTGTCTGTATTTATAAGTGTGATTGTGTGTGTCTGTATGTATAAGTGTGATTGTGTGTGTCTGTATGTATAAGTGTGATTGTGTGTGTCTGTGTGTGTGATTGTGTGTGTCTGTGTGTGTGATTGTGTCACCTCTACATCTTGAACACTTCGTGGTTGAGCCTGACACAACATACTGAGCAGCAGCAGAATCAGCTCCTCGATGTACTGCAGCGCCTCCTGCTGGGACCCCAAGGTAGGGTGCACCTGTTTCAGTACCTGCAACACAAACACACACACACACACACACACACACACATTTACAGTGGGCAGGAAAAAATTAAAGACACACACAATCTCCTACAGAAAGTACACATACTACAGACACACACAGTCTCCTCTAGACACTACAGACACACACAGTCTCCTACAGACACAGTCTCCTATGGACACTACAGACTGACAGTCTCCTACAGACACACGTGTGTGTTTTTTGTGTCTGAGGTGTGTATGTTGTGTGCCTATGTGTGTCAGTGTGATGTACATCAGGTGTGTCTGTGGTGTGAGTCAGTGTATTGTACGCCAGGTGTGTGTGTTGAGTGCCTGTGGCGTGTGCTGTGTCTGTGGTGTATTTCAGGTGTGTGTTTCAGTTTGTTGTACGTCAAGTGTGTGGTGTATGTGTTGTACGTCAGGTGTGTGTGTGTTGTGTGTCCTAGGTGTATGTAAGGTGTGTGTTGTGTGTCCTAGGTGTATGTAAGGTGTGTGTTGTGTGGTGTGTCTGTGGTTTGTGTTTTGTGTACTGTGTCTGTAGTGTATGTCAGGTGTGTGGTGTGTCTGTGGTGTGTCTGTGGTGTGTCAGGTGTGTGTTGTGTGGTGTGTCTGTGGTGTGTCAGGTGTGTGTTGTGTGTTGTGTCTATGGTGTGTGTTTGGTGTATGTCAGGTGTGTGTTGTGTCTGTGGTGTATGTCAGGTGTGTGTTGTGTTGTGTGTCTGTGGTTTGTGTGTTGTGTGCTGTGTCTGTGGTTTGTGTGCTCTGTCTGTGGTGTGTGTCAGGTGTGTTTCTGTGGTGTGTGTCAGTGGTGTGTGTTGTGTGTACCTTCTCCAGTGAAGGCACCAGCAGGCCTCTCCATTTCGGAGAGTTCTCCTCGTTGAAGAAGTCGTACTGCAGCTGAGCCGCCTGCATGTCTGCTGCGGGGGGTGCGGGGTCTGAGCGCCGCAACCGGACCGACACGCACGGCTCACCGGTTTACATGAACGCAGTGCGGGTCCGTCCGGGTCCACCAGGAAGAGCTGAGACGGGCCGATCCTCCAGGGCAGCTGCCGTCACTGCGACCATCGTCCGCCGCTGTACGCAGAGCTGTCTGCGGCCAGATGTTCCGCAGCTGGCGGGTAGCTCCGCGGCTAGCAGCTAGCAGGGGGGTGCAGCTAGCAGGGGGAGCAGCTACCGGATCACAGCATGGTGCTCGTTCACATCCACGGAACCAGGCGTGACGCTGCTGAGCTACTCGTTAGCCTGTTAGCATGTAGCCCTGCTGCTAATGCTAGCAGCGGTTAGCGACAGCACGGATCCATCCGGAGTTTGTCTGAGAGCGGACACAAGGCGAGGATTACCCGGGTTATCGGTGTGAATCAGCGGCTGCTCCGCGCTGCCCGCCCCGCTGGTCACAGTCCACCGGGCAGAACGAGTGCTCGGGGCAGAGACCTGGATCCGGCTCCTCCTCAACGGGTCCGCTGGGGCTCCGTCCCCCGGCCTGTGTCAGGCAGCAGCTTCGGTCCCGGCCTCCGATAGGCGGACAGTCACCGAACTACAGCCGGTCACGGTGAGTTGCGGTCGGTTGTTGTGACTCCGGTACCGTTGTCTGTGGAGCGGCTGCGCGTGCGCAGTGCTCGGGTCCTGACGTACACAGGCAGTGCTCGTGAGTGGGCGTGGTTTCATGACAGCGCGTGGCACAGTTTCGTCTGCTGCCCCCGGCGGCGATGGGCGGTACTGCGGACTGTGACGTCTGTGAAGCATCTGATTGGTTAACGGAGCAGCCAATCGTGTTCAACAGTACTTACCCTAACGTGATGCATGATGGTCCTTACACAGCTCCTCCAGAGGAAGCTGTTCTTTTAGTGATGAAGAGGAGCTTCCAACAGAATCAATCAAGTCTCTGTCACAGTTTAAACAGTTTATTCTTGTTTGTTTACAGCTGATCAATAAAAAATAAACCTGTGTCACGTGTCTGAACTCAAATAGAACGAGTGTGACTCTGGTTCTGCTTCAGCTGCTGTCAGGACCTCAAACACTTCAATCAGCAGCAAACACCAAGCCATGTTTACAGCGTGTACACAGCACGTACAGTTACACCACACCGACTGTAACACACGTCATGTGACCACCTGGAGAGAAACGTGTAGCGAGCTGCTGGTTTCACACCCGACGATAAGACGTGACCCGAGGTTATTCAAGTTCAAACTCAACTGTGACACTCCTGAGCTCCTGATGGACCGAGGATCAATATATCAACCAGTCAACATCAATATGTCAAACACTCATGCAGCGTTAATATGTAACATGTTCATATGTTCAATGCTTAATCATCAGTTATAAACTGTTTATGTTTAATCATAAAGTGCAGCACATACATCTTTATATATCATTTAACCTGTGAACATGTACATGTATGTTCATACATATGTGTGTAATGCTTACTGAGACATTAACTTCATGTATAAACATGAATGAACATGTACTGCATGTTCATACGTGCACTACATCTTTATACATGTACTGTTTGTTCATACATGCACTGCATGTTCATACGTGTGCTGAGCTGAGAAAAGTGGTTCTGCTGTCAACTCAGATTATGCCACAGGGGGGCAGTCACGATCGAAAAGTCCAAATAATAAATATAATTGAAAAAATCTTTGCAGTTTAAATGTTTTGACTCAACTACAGTCTTAGTATACAGTGCGTGAGTGCGTTAATTAACAGACGGTACATCAATGTCCACATCATAAACACCATAGTGGTGTGTTACAGTCAGCAGGGGGCGCTGTGGTGCAGAGACTCTTGTCTGCTGCTCCAGGTTGAACCCACAGCTCCACCTGGAGGACGACACCGGTCCTGCACAGTCCGTTAAACGCTCCTGCTGCAGCTCCTCTGTGAGCAGCGTCTCAGACGGAGGATGCACGAGCGGTTTTGGATCGCAGAGCTCCAGCCTGACTCAGGAAGGGGAAGGTGGTGCCGAGGCAGCCGGCAGCCACGGTCAGACCCAGACTGGCCCAGGCGCAGCAGATCGACCAACCGTAGCCGTGATCCACGTCGTCAGGCAGGCCGTAGATGAACGGGGGGTTCCTGGAGAGGTCATAGGTCACACTGGCTGCATACGTGCACAGAGAGATGGTGCAGAAGATTCCTGAGAACAGAAGCCAGATGATCACATGTCTGAGAGCTGCGTCACCCGTCAGTCACTCAATCAACATATATGATGCCAGACACATGACGACAGGTTTCCTGGGCTCTGATTGGCTGCTGCTCTGGTCTGAGAGGAAGCTTCATGTGGTTGTTCACCCATTAACCCATTCATACAGAGCACTTCTCTAGAAGGCAGCTTGGGGCTGTAGGTCTTGACTGCGACCAGCAGAGGGCGACACAGGTCTGATATAAAAGACGGTCTCTCATTAGCTCACTCACACACAAACACACACATGTTTGTTCTTCTTCTTAGTGAGGACACTCTTTGGCATAATGTATTCCCTAGGCCTGTCACCTGACACAACCCTCCAAAATAAAAGCCTAACTCTTACCAAACCTAAAGGTCCTCACATGGTAGGTTGTAGACTCAGACTGGTCCTCACAAAGAAGCTGGACAAGAGCACACACTCACACTCACTCTCACACAAACACACACTCTTAAGGCCGGCGCACGGTTCTGCAACTGCGGCTGTGGCTTTCCACGCAGTTGTGTTGATGGTCTCATTTGAATTTATGGTTTTTTAAGCGTGGCGCGTGTTGCAGAGCAATTCACCGCCAGAACACTAGGTGGAGTAACGTTTTTTGTGTAGCAGTCGTTGTCGTCTGTTTATTCAAATCGCTCTGCGGCTCCTCAGTCTTTTTCTGGAGGACAGATTTGTCCCTGATCTTCGTCCACAGCTTCGTACACTCGTCGACCTGCAAACCGACGTTAGCCGGGATCTCCTTCCAGGCAGACGGGTTATACAAGTGGTCACAAGTGGGCTTTTTTATTTGGTCCATATCCGTTCTTCTAAATCTTCCGTGGTTTCTGCCGGTATTATGTGGCATGAACTGGAAATGTGACTCTGGAAAGGATGTAGTTAGCCGACCAATCACAGCCTTGCGGGCTGCGTGAGGACACGCAAGAGCCCCTTGCGTGTCCCTTGCGTGTCCCTGAAAACGCAGAAGCATGCTCCGGCCTTCACACACTCACACACACACACACAGTGGCAGGTGTGTTACCTGCCATGAGGAACAACAGTCCGGACACGTGCTGGGTCAGACTTTCCTCCCAGAAGAATCCGACCGACGCCACGATGCAGCCACACAACAGGACGGCTGCTGCCATCCCCAGGAACCCTGCGGTGATCCGACGCAGGTCTGGAACACACACACACACACACACACACACACACACACAGTAATGAGATAACAGAGTGTTGCCGTGGTAACTGCCTCCGGATCACCCCGCCCCCACTGTCCCTCTGTACTATTACATAAAACTGTCATGGCACATTTCCATGGCAACAGACGACAAGAAGCACTGGACCCAGAGAAATCAAATCAGACAAACACACACTGTCCCCGAGTCCCATCCATTGTCTATTAAATGATCAGATGTGAATTAAAAATGTTTTGTAAATGTAAAGTGTTGAAAAGGTCAAACACAAAGTGTCAGAGAGCTCTGAGTGGAGCAGCCTGGAAGCTGTTCATAGTTCATAGTCCCTGTGCCTGATGGCAGCAGCTCAATTAGTTGATGGAGCAGGGGTGAGGGTCTCTGACAGTTCAGGGCTCTGATCCAGCTCTGGAACAGCTCCCCCCCCCCCCCCCCTCCTCTGCATGGCTGGTTTACTGACACCAGCAGTATGTCAGCACACTGTCCACCACGCCCCTGTAGAAGGTCCTGAGGAGGCTGGTAGGGAGTGATGCTTGTTTCACGACCCCAGACGAGGTGATCAGAGATCTCTCCACTGTGGAGCTGCTGATGCTGAGAGACGTGTGCCCAGGCTGTGACCTCCTGAAGGAGAAGACCACCTCCCTCATCTCCACAGCATCAAGCACCAGGTGGTTTTTCTCTGCAGCAGATGTCCCACCTCCTTCCTGGGCTTTACTTCCTTGTTTCCACGTATGAGTCCCACTTTTGTGGTATCATCCACGAACTGGCCCCCAGGCTGCTCTTGTGTTCGGCTGCAGAGTCGTGTGTGAGCAGTGGGCTGAGCAGTGGGGGGTGCAGCCTTTTGAAGGAACCCAGTTCACAGCCTGATCGATGGAGATGTTGTTTCCTGCACTGACTGTGATGTCTCAGTCCAGGACCCAGAGACACGTACAGGTATCCTTATTGTCCAGGTGGGAGAGACCTGTGTGAACCCTTCACCACTGGGGGGGGGGGGGGCCTGGTCTGCCACACTGCTGTTTGTTCTCAGCTGGAGGTGCAGACCAGAGTGTAGAGCGCTGTGTGCCCTGTAGGGGGCGTCGAGGGCCTTCAGCTCTTCTGTGGTCTTAGAGCGTCTTCCTCTGTCCTGTGTCCCTGTGTCAGTGTGTGTGTCCCTGTGAGTGTGTATGTGTGTTTGTGTGTGTTTGTGTGTCTCACGCAGCAGATGCCATTCGTCCTGCTGTATGGTCCTGGTCAGGTTCAGAGGGATGTTCCTCAATCTGATTGGCTGAGAGAAGTGATATTTGACAGCGGTGCATCGATCAGCAATACCTGCAGAGACACAAAGACACAGGTGAGACATGGGAGAGACACACAGGAGGACACACAGGAGAGACAGACACGGAGGAGACACAGGTGACACACAGGAGGGACACAGAGGAGACACGGGTTAGACACGGGTGAGACACAGGAGAGACACAGGAGAGACACACAGGAGGGACACGGAGGAGACACACAGGAGGGACACACAGGAGGGACACACAGGAGGGACACAGAGGAGACACGGGTGAGACACAGGAGAGAGACAGTGTAGACATCTTTGGAGGATGTTGCAATATTGTAAATGTAAATATAATCATATT
>NC_084949.1:27972438-28132438 GCF_949316205.1 Platichthys flesus
TTGGGGGGTTAGAGGAGGGGTTGGGGGGGGGGGGGTAATTAAGAGTCAGAGCAGGTACAGTCTGTTCACTGGTGATGGAGGGATGAAGTGATGAAGTGATGGAGGGACGGAGGGATGGAGGGATGAAAATGATGACTATGATGAAACAGTGAGAGACTAAAATCTTGACCCTGTTTGTCTGAGACATAAAAACGTGTGAAGTATTAAAGTGAGATTGTGTTTGAGCAGCAGAGTGAGACCTCTCTCTCTCCTCTAACATCACATCTCTGTTTCCATGTTAATGAGACGTTACATTCATATTCTGATCAGGTGTTAATGAGGCTGCAGCTGCAAAGATTCACTACAAAGCCTCAGTGTTGTGTTTGTTCTCTACTCGTCTGAACACATCACACTGACACACACACACACACACACACACACACACTCCACATGTGTATGTTTCCAGGTGGATTGTGGTTTTCCTCTTCAGGTGTGTGTGTGTGTCTTTCTTCGGCCTCTGTGTCAACGTAGACTTAAAGAATGAATCCAACTCACTGTTTCATTGATCTGTGTGGAATCGAACCACCGGCTTCAGGTGTGAATGTGTCTGCCTCTGGTTACCTGTCCAGGTGCTCGTGTGCCCCAGTGCCCCCTGCTGGACACGCTTTGTCCTGATGGTTAGTGGTTGTAGCACACACACGTTTGAATTGAACTTCAGACTCAGGCGTCCATCTTTAACTGGTTCCCTCTCCCGCCCACAGCTGTCGCCATGACGACTCCCACGCTGCCTTCATCTCCCGCTCGTTAACCACCACCCCCCCCCCCCCCCTCGTCCCGGCGGTCAGAACCGGGGGTGTCGTGGCGTTCGGTGGCGGTGGCATTAATGAGGCCCAGTGGTGAAAAGTGCTCGCTCGCCCGCTCTCCCTCATTAAATCCTAGAGACATCGGTGAGGGCGACCAAGGGCACCCCCCCCCACACTGCCCCCTGCTGGTCTGATAAAACACTCTGCCTCCCCCCCACAGAGAGAGAGGCACAGTGGTGACCACAGATCGACCCCCTGCAGCCAGATAACGACGAAACACACACACACACACACACACACACACATCCGAAGTTCATCTGTTCAGACCCTCAGTGTTACAGCCACATCACCCCCAGTGTGTTTGTGTGTGTTTAAAGAACTACACATCCCAGGAAAGAAACGACAATTGCAGCAGAGCTGGTTTGTTCTCCCCCCTCTCTCCCTCTCCCTCTCTCTCTCTCTCTCTCTCTCTCTCTCTCTCTCTCTCTCTCTCTCTACCTCTCCCTCTCTCCCTCTCTCTCTGTTGGAGTGCATGTTGTCTTTGCTCTTTTTCTCTCTGTACTTGTATTAGAGGTGTTTTTTGTTTGTGTGTGAGTGAAAGTGTCAGTAGCAGCAGTTTAGTTGATAGTTGTGTGTTTGTGTTTGTGCAGCATGGCTGCTGCAGTTGGAGGCTTCGGCCTCCACAAGCTAACACGCCGGACACTCGGCTGTGGGTGAGGTTGTGGGGTGTGACAGTGTGAAGTCTGCCTCACGTATGAACAGTGCTGTGGTGGTGTTTGTAGAGAACATAGAAGAAGCTAACCAGCTACTGGAGAGGGGAGTGGTGGTTCAGGGCTCCTTCACACCTGTGCTGTCCCTGGATGATCCGGTCAAGAAGGTCCTCATCTCTAATGTCCCCCCATTCCTGAAGAATGAGCTAATAGAGAAAGAGCTGGCCAGACATGGACAATTAATGTCCCCCATAAAAATGATCCCCATATATTGTAAATCTCCTCTGGTGCTGAAGAAGAGTGAGGAAGAGTTGAACCTGGTCTTTAGTTTTAAAGTTGAGGAGTTCAACTACACGGTGCACGTTACATCAGGGAACATGAAATGTTTTGGCTGTGGGAGGGAGGGACACCTGATCCGCTTGTGCCCGGACGGAGCCGGTGGGGGCCAGTCGGCTGCTCCTGCACCGGGGCCCCCGCCTGATTTGGCGGGTGGTGGTTCCTCTGCTCCTGCACCGGGGCCTCCGCCTGCCTTGGGGGGTGCTGGGGCCTCTGTCCAGATGGAGCCGCGGGGCGACACACCAGGTTCACGGGGGGGGACAGTGAGGACGTCCATCAGGAGAACGAGGTCAGAAGCACTCACACAGACACTAGAGGAGCAGAGGCAGAGCTCTGATGAGGAGGATTATTTGATGGAGGAAGATTTAAAAAGAAAAAACCCAGAAAACAAGACAAATAGTGACCAAGCTAAAAAAGTTTCAAAGAAAACCCCCCCGTGTTCTTCCTCTCAGTCAGAGGAACGTTTAACAGAACCACAGGAGAACAGGCAGGTGGATGAAGAAGGTGTTTACACCTTCGCCAGCATCCGGACCTTCTTACTACAGACTAAGGGCTGAAGACTGGTTAGAGTAGAGGACTTCTTTCCTGATTTGAAACTTTTCCTCCACTCAGTGAGACACTCCATGTTGAAGGAGGAGGATGACCCGTGGTTCACGAAACAGGAGTTTTACCGCCTGAAAAAAATAATGGCAAAGATCCGAGCCCCATTGGCCACAGGATGTTTAAACCCTGTCTGGTTCCTCTGTCTGTTTGGACCCTTTACATTTGGTATGAGGAACATACTGGAGCGGTGTGGCCCTCACCTGGACTACGCTGCAGGTCTGGCCTCTCGTTGGGGATCAGGTCAGGTGGTCGGCCTCCTGCTGAGAGGAACCAGCAGCTGACTCACCCTGACCTCCAGTTGATCACTGTGATGGACTCACTCAGCCGGACTCCAGTGATCCTCTTCCTGACGGAAACCTTTGTTCCTGAGTTTAAATGTGGAGGTTCTTTGTTGAAGTCAAAAACTGCCCCTGGTAACACACTGAGCACCATGACGGGGAAAACAATGAATTATTATTTTATATTTTTGGTTTGAATATTGTATTTTTTTTTCTCTCTCTTCGGTAAATGTTTTGATATGTTATAGCAACTCGTTTGTGGGAACTAAACTGAGGAAATAAAAGTGAATAAAATCTGTCTCTCTCTCTCCCCCCCTCTCTCTCTCTCCCCCCCCCCCTCTCTCTCTCTCTCTCTCTCCCCCCTCTCTCTCTCTCTCCCCCCCCCTCTCTCTCTCTCCCCCCCCTCTCTCTCTCTCCCCCTCTCTCTCTCTCTGTCTGATTTAACATTTATCCGACCAATCAGCAGCAGTTGAATTATTAACGTCAGGTGATGCTGATGCTGATGAAGAGAACTGATTCTCTTTGAACATCAGTTGAAACGTGAGCAGACTTTAGACGAGTTGGTTCCTTTTCACCGCAGAGCACCACTGTTCACTATCGATCAGTCATCGAGGTGCTGATGAGACATTAAAGGGAAAGTTCACAGGAATAAGAGAGTTCACTCTTCTACTCACCACTGTGCAATGGAATCCACTGAAGTGACCTCTGAGTGATGAACAGTCCTCCTGACCCTCACTTCTCATTCAGCTGGTTTTTCTGGCTGCTTAGTATGAAACAGTTCTACATCAAAGAATGTAAAACAACAACTTAGATTTCGGTGCTTGGATGTCAAAGGTCAAGGTCACAGTGACCTCACAGTGGTACATCAGGACTGATTCATAACATCTGGTTAAATTCAGCTGGACGCACTGATTCAATTTCAGGGTTCAAAGGTCACGGTGACCTTGTGTGAATCTGGAAAAACATGTGGGGACAAATGTCCTCACAAATTCAAAAGACTTTTTGAGGATTTTAAACATATAAATACTTAAATCAGTCATCATAGTTAATGAAAGCACCCTCTATTGGCTTTATTATATGTATATATATATATAAACTCTATTGGCTTTATTATATGTATATATATATATAAACTCTATTGGCTTTATTATATGTATATATATATAAACTCTATTGGCTTTATTATATGTATATATATATATAAACTCTATTGGCTTTATTATATATATGCACTGGTGTTGTCTGTATATTCTGATCTGATGAGGATGTTGTGGAGGATTTGGCTTTTGGTGTAGTTGTGTTGCAGAGGCCGGGGGGGCAATCTGTCTTGGTCTGTGTGTCTCCTCTCGTCCTCTGTCTGAAGGACGTCTCTGTCAGTTCATGTCTGTCTCATGTAATCGGTCCTCTGCTGAGGACACTGAATAAATCATCAATAAATCATATTCAAGTTTATTGTAGAAACCAATTGAGAAGAATCATCTCATGTTTACACAAATAACACACATAAAGCTGCACACACAGGTTCACACACAAACAGGTTCACACACAAACAGGTTCACACACAAACAGGTTCACACACAAGTTCCTGCACCAGAGGAATAAATAAATTCCAACAACTTAAGAACAGAAGTGTTAGATTGTGAATTAGCATCAGGTTGATTGAAGATGAATCAAATGAATTAAAGTAAACGTGTGTGTTTGTGTGTGTGAGTGTGAGAGTGTGTGCGTGTGAGTGTGTTTGTGTGTATATGTGAGATTGTGTGTGTGTATGAGAGTGTGTGTGTGTGTGTGAGTGTGAGAGCGTGTGAGTGTGTGTGTAAGTGTGAGTGTGTCTATCTGTGTGTGTGTGAGTGTGTGCTTGTGTGTGTGACCTCAGCTCAGTGTGAATAATTCATCTCTCTCTTGCTGCTGATGAAAATTTAACGACGTCTCTGAGCACTTTAGAATTTTTTGCTGACGTTGAAGAAAAATCGGACCTGATGTTTTTAATGGACGAGCCGCCGCCATCTTTTCTTCTTCTACTGCGTCAATGTCACGACGTGTGACCTCACTGGGGGTCACACGCTTCAGCTCTCACACACACACACGAACAAACATACAAACACACAAACAAACACACACAAACCCACACAAACATACACAAACACACACAAAGAAACACACACACACACACACACAAACACACACACACACACACACACATACGCACACTAACACACACAAACACACACACGTTTTAATTTACTGTACACATTGCGGAGTCTTTAGCATCTGTCTTAGCTTTAGCATGTGTCCTTGTGTCCTCGTGAGTGTTAAGGTGTGAACGAGTGACTGATGGTTGTGAAGCCAGTGAGCTGCTGCCCCCTGCTGTGTCACACTGGTAACTACCGCCCACTCCTTCAGATGGGACATCAAATATGAAAAATAATATTTAATATTTAATATATAAAATGCTGAAATACACAGTTGCTGTTTTTCATTGATGGGACACTTCCCATCATGCACCACAAGCTGATGGTCTCTTGTCTCTGTTGGACCGAGAAGAGACATCACAGGTGCACCTGTCCTGCAGGTGACCGGTGTCCTCAGCTCACGTCTCAGATTTCATTGATTTAAATATTACTACTACAGGATCGATAGGTGTTCTCCAAACCAGTGCTGATGCAAACTAAAACCAGCTGATGCAGAGATTTGATTCTTCTGAAGAATCTTCGATGACTGAATTATTTCCTGGTGCAATAAATCAAATCCAGACAATCAATGGAAGTTTTTTATCTCCAACAATCTTAAATATTCAAACTCCCTCGTCCTCATTAATTAATCATGAGGCTTATTCACTTTTCTGAAATCCCTCCTGTAACTGTTCACAGAACTAATATTGGAAACTCAGAAGCTCTATTTGGTGTAATGACGAAGTTTATTACACTTTAATACAAATAATACAAATCAATAAACAAAATTGTATTTACATTTCTTCATTTAAGTTTTTTTTCTTTCTGTTTTTCTACTTCCAGTGTGAGTGGAGTTTGAGACATCACAGACAGAATATCAGATACCCTCTCTTCATGTATGTTATTTAAAGCACATACATGTGATTGGCGTGTTCAGGCCGTGGGCGACCGGCTGTCCTTCAGAGTCGGTCACACTCGTACTCGGAGCCGGCCTCAGACGGCCTCGGCAGGTCGATGAAGAACACCTCCTTGTTGACGGGCGGCGGCGTGCAGGGGGGACTGGGTTTGGCCTGGCACGCGGGGGGGTACTTCCTGTCCGTCTGGTCAAGAGGAACTTTGAGTCTGGCTCCTCCTCCTCCTCCTCCTCCTCCTGCAGCCGCGCGGCCGTCGGCCTTCGGCTTGAAGCGCTTCAACCTGACCGTGTCCTTAGCGTCCCGGGCGCAGGGCAGCAGCACCGTGACGTCTTTGCGGAACTTGGAGCTGAGTCCGAAGTAGATGAGCGGGTTGTAGAAACTGGCCGATTTGGCGAAGAGGCGGGTGAAGATGCTGGTGAGGTTGGGCACATGGAAGCCCCAGGCTGACCACATGGACACCACGGCGTAAGGAGACCAGGCGAGGATGAAGGCCGTGCAGATCACTATGGAAACCTGCAGGACAGAGACAAGAGGATTGGACCCGTGAGACGCTCAGCTGGACCAACTGTCCTCTGGGGACATGGGGGTCGTCCAGACTCACGATGGTGACGTCTCTCTCGATCTTCCTCTGGCGGTCGGTCAGGTCGCCCTCTGCTGACATGGCGTTCCCTCGCTTCACCGTGTTGATGATGGACACGTAGCAGAAGAGCATGACGAGCACCGGGATGAAGAAACAGAAGACCAAGATGGAGATGATGTACGACCTGTACACGCTGGAGTAGCTGGCTTTGGCCCAGTCGATCTCACACGTCCCGTACCCACGATCTGCAGAGAGGTCAGGAGTCAGAGGTCAGGAGGTGAGGAGGTCAGAGGTCACATCAGAAAGCTGCAGAGGTTCAAACAGAGCAGTTGGTTCGACCTGTGTAGCTGCCCCAACCGAGCACTGGAGCTCCAGACCAGAATCCAGCTGTGATCCAGATGAGCAGGAGACTCACAGAGACACTGGACACAGTGATATGACGAGCTGACACACACACACACACACACACACACACACACAGGTTACACACAACTACTGTCATGTACATTAACAAACTGAAACTGATGAAAGGTTTTATCACAACTTTTGTCATTTGAACCCTTTCTCCATATTCAGATCAGGATTTACTGGATTCTTCAGAAGACATGTCCACCTCGTCCAGCAGACAAGAGTTATATTAGTTTTAATATTAGTAGACACAGCGCCTCCTGCTGGTTGGACATGGTTCGGACTGACCTCTGCTCGGGTGACATCCTTTAATGTAGCGTGTGATGCTGATCACGGTCAGAGTGTTGATGCTGCTCAGACCAAACACCAGCGTGAAGAACCCGTCCACCTGCACGAGACAGACGAGACCGCTGAGACAAACGAGACCAGCAACGGGCCTCAGGTGGGACTCGGGGGGGGTGCAGGTGTACCTGGCAGGTCCAGATGGAGGAGATAAGGTAGCCGCTGTCTTGGAACACGTTGAAGATCTCGATGATGCCTCTGGAGTATCCAAACACTGAGATGCTGGCGTCGGACAGGGCGAGGTTAAAGGTCAGGTAGTCGGTGGGCTGCAGCGTGCTCCTCTGTCTGTACAGGACGAAGAGGACGATGCTGTTTCCAAACCAGGACAACCAGCCTGAAACCATTAGAGAGGACACATTAGGACAGGGGAGACCTGTCGCCCCCTGCAGGACAGGTGTGTCGTGTGGACTCACCCAGCAGCAGCAGGTAGACTCCGATGATGGTCTCTCCCTGGTCGGACAGAGGAGGGTCTCTGCCGGTCCCCAGGATGAAGCTGTTGTTCCTCCAGGGGGCGCTGGGGCCCGAGCTGCTGCTGAGCGACATGTCCGCAGGCGAGGTGCGAGCGAGTGACGGGCGGCGGCTGCGACCGCACGTTAATCTGAGACCAGGATAGAATCCTGATCCTGGATCACTTACCCCCCGTGTGCTTCCTGTCAGTCCACCAATCAGCTGATCCTGGGATTGACTAATCCTCTGACCTCTGACCTCCCAGACGTCTGAGTGCGTCCACTGACGTCTATAAAGTGTGTGTGTGGGGGGGTTGACAGGTGAAGGACCAGCATGCACCTTGAGCAGATGTCTGAGGTCAAACATTGAAATGACTCCTGTTCTACACTTTCACCTTTAAACACGATCTATGGTTCACAGATCCAGGATCTGTTTCCTCATCCGGCTTCACTGAACCCGACTTCTGAGGATGCTGTAGATCCGTCACCTGATTGGTCCGTTTGATCTGTATACACCGAAGTACACCCGCTTGTTAGGACTGAAAACAACATCAACAACAACGTCAACAACAACAAACTCAAAACGACACATGATTTTATTGTTATTGCCCCCCCCCCCCCCATCCACGTGTTCCCACTCTTTGCGGAAGTTCAGCTCATTGACCATATAAAGAGTGACCCCCTCCATAAAAGGAGAGCTGTTTCTTTATATGGAGGAAAGTAGTTCCGGTGGCTCTCTCCAGCAACACGTCTGCTGCTGATATCCCTGCGCCCCAGGATCCATAGAACCCGCGACTGCTTCGCGTGATCGGGTTCGGACGTGTGGATGACGTCACTGTAACGTTTGCCACCGAGTGTGTGATGTGTGACGCGAGCCGACTGACAGGAATGCGTGAGGTGCGGGGAACTACATTCAGCAGCGGAGTGACACCGCGCGCGCTGCTCGTCATTTCCTTATGTGGAGCGGAGGGATCTGGGGGCCGGGCCTCAGTGCAGAAACACAACTTTTAAACTTTATTTGATTTTCATGGACGAACATTTTCCGAGCGTGTTTCCGGTGCCGCTCGGTCGTTCGGCCTGAACCGTCCACGGCTCCGGACTTTGTGAGGTGAGTAGCGGCTAAGTGGCTAGCTACTAGCCGGCAGCTAGCGGCGCTGCTAGCGGACTCTGCCCGGGCTACAGCTCCCTGCCCCGGCGGGACGACCCGTGCTCACACCGGGAGGAGGAGGTGTCCAGGCCGGGGCGGGCACGGGGACGTATCGGGGACTGCTGGCGGGAAGCGGCGCAGGAATGGGCACCAGAGCCGGAACTGGACTCACGGGGGTCACGACTGGACCCAGCTCTGACCCCGGAGCGTTCAGCACCGAGGTGATCTACAGCGGCTCCGACCAGGACTCCGAGTCCGGGGATGAGGAGGACACGGCGGGTTCAGGCGGGGACAGGAGAGGGGTGAAGAGGGAGCGGAGCGAGAGGGAGGTCGGGCGACAGTCCGCGCCCACCTCCGGAGGACAGAGCCGGGCTTACGTCGGGGTCAGCCCCGGGGTGCCAGGGGCCAAACCCGGCAAGAAAACCAGAGGAAGAGTCAAGATCAAGATGGAGTTCATCGACAACAAACTGAGGAGGTACACGACGTTCAGCAAGAGGAAGACCGGCATCATGAAGAAGGTGAGTCCGCAGCTGGGGTCAGAGGTCACAGGGTCAGAAAGTCTCTCAGGTAGGTCCTCTGTGGTCATGTGGCTCAAAGGTCCCAGAACAGAGGTCAAAGGTCACAGCACAGATATACATATATATATATATCATAGAATCAGTGAATAACCCCCTGTGCCCCTCCCTCTCCCTCTGCAGGCGTACGAGCTGTCCACGTTGACCGGGACTCAGGTGCTGCTGCTGGTCGCCAGTGAGACGGGTCACGTGTACACGTTCGCCACCAGGAAGCTGCAGCCGATGATCACCTCGGAGACGGGCAAAGCTCTGATCCAGACCTGCCTGAACTCTCCGGACTCCCCCCCCCGCTCCGACCCCTCCTCCGACCAGAGGATGAGCGCCACGGGCTTCGAGGAGACCGACCTCACCTACCAGGTCTCTGAGGCAGAGGCGTGTGCAGAGGGCAACAAGGTAACGCCAGTGAGAGTCGGTGGTTAGATCCCTGCTCATGAAGATGTGGAATTCATAATCAATGAGGTCACCTGATCAACAGGGGCTTCTCAGTGCCCCCCCCGTAGTGAACTGTCTGTCTCTCTCTCTACAGGATCTGTTCAAACCAGTCTTCACCTTGTCCAACCTGCCCATCACCACACAGACCACGCCCCCCGCCTCCTCTTCACCATCCTCCTCCTCGTCTTCGTCCTCTGTGTCCATGCAGGTGCAGACCTCTGCCCCCTCCTGGCAGCTACCCTCCTCCACTAATGGGACCGTGTTGAAGACGTCGGCGGGTGTCATGCTTCCTGCAGGCTTCACCTTGATGCCAGGTAGGTGGGCGGGGTTTCCTCCCCCTGTCTGTCACTGAGGGGGGGGGGGGGGGGGGGTCTCTTTCTAAACACATCTGTATCCAGGTGTCCAAACACATTTGGCCTCCTATTCTTACTAACCCCGCCTCCCAGGTGGCTCGCTGCCCCCTGGCACACACACCATCCCCCTCACTCAGCTGCAGGGCCAGTCTCTGTCCATCCAGGGCCCCGTGGCCCCCGGCCACACCGCCACGCGGCACGCTCCGTCCACACAGGCGACCACGCTGCTCCACCTCCCCGCCACTGTGACACTCGCCAGCACAGGTCAGCACGCTGCCACGCCCACCGCACATGTCTGTGAATCACTGCTCCTGTAATCACATCTTTGTAAAGACCAGACTCATTAACATATGCGTCCACAAGGGGGTGGAGTCTCTCAGCAGCTGCATACTGTCCAGGTTCAGCACAGTCAGCAGATCTCCACCAATCAAAGCAGCTCGGACATCCACATCCCCGCCTCCTCCACAGGTACGAACATAACTCCGCCTCCAGCACAGAAGAAAGACCTCTGATCGGATAGATTGACAGTCTCTCTCTCTCTCTCTCTCTCTCTCTCTCTCTCTCTCTCTCTCTCTCTCTCTCTCTCTCTCTCTCTCTCTCTCTCTGCAGTCAGCCTTCCTGTCTCTTCCTCCTCTTCCTCAGTAGCCGGTCACATGATGTACCCCGGTGGTCACACGGTGATGTACGCCTCCCCGACGCCCTGTCTTAGTGACGGCAGCCTCACCGTCCTCAACACCTTCTCCCCGACAGGTCATGCCCAGTCACATGACCCCGGTAAGACTCCTGTTATTTGAATATGTAATTATGTATTATTATCTGGGTGTAAATATTGGATTTGGGTCTTACACGTCTTTCTGGTGCCGGTGGTCAGGCTCTGTCCCGCAGGTCTTCCTCACCTCGCTCCCTCCGGTCGGTTCTCAGATCCCGGTGTCGGCAGTTCAGCTCCATCAGGTACAACCTCACCTTTGACACCAGTGACACGAGAGCTGGTCCTGAACTATGAAGCTATGAAGGTTTATGACAAGGTGTGATGACTTTAATATGAAGAATGAGACAGAGGAAGTGTGTTTACAGAGGTTCATGAAGACACTGATGTGGTTTCTGACAGGAGGAGCCTCTGCGTCACCACCTGTGTGTTTGTGTTTCAGATGGTGATCAGTCAGCAGAGCAGCAGCAGTAACCTGACGGAGCTGCAGGTCGTCAGTCTGGACGTCCACCAATCAAAAGACGACTGATGGTCACATGACGCATGCTGATCGCAGTCAGCCACTTCTCACATCCTGTGTTTGTTGTGATAATGCTGCAGACATCCTGTTTTCTTCTCTTCTTCATCATCATGTAAACCTGTATTACAGTTTTATGAATGTATGTTTTTATATCTTCAGTATATTTTGTTCACATTTTAATTTGAGAGGGAAAAAAAGTGCCAAAAACTCTGAGATGTTTTTTCATTAAAAACTCTGCATCGTGTTTTGATGTCAGGACGTTGATCAGCTGACCCCGTGTCAGCATATTGTTTTCTCTGATGCATATGTGGACCAATCACAGACGAGTATTTCTCTGGTTTTGATTCAATTATCATTAATGTTGAAACTGAAATTGAAAAAGAACAATAAATGTTTATATTGAACGCAGCTCTGATGTTTATTGGTCAGGTTTATGATCATGTGATCAGTTGGGTTGTTGATGTTTTATCAGCACCCCCCCCCCCCCTTTACACTTTTGTAATGAGCTGCATGTTCCTCTGAGACAACCAGCAAAAAGAAAGAAGAAGAGAAAACATGATGACTATCAACTGGCCCGGACCATCAGGGGCCCGAAAGATTTAGCTTATATATAAACATATGTATATATAATATGGAGGCAATGAGACTACATATATAAATATAACTATAACACAGTATCTTCATGCACAGTATATGCTTGTGCTACAGCGCCACCCGGTGGAACAAATGTGTGGAGCGAACCCTCTGACGTCACGCACTGCGTCGCTGACTGTACACGTCACAGGTGCGACACGCGCGGCGCTCTTTCTCTTAGCGTGTTAGCCTTTAGCCACAAGCTGCGCAGTGCCGACGTCTCGAGTGTTTCCCGGATTCTCGCTGAGTTCAGTCGAATTAAAGAGTCGGAGAACATGGCTGTCGCCGGGGTTCAGAGCCGGAAGAGGCTCTTGAAGGACGAGGACATGACCAAGGTGGAGTTTGAGACCAGCGAGGAGGTGGACGTCACCCCCACCTTCGACACCATGGGGCTGCGTGAGGACCTTCTCCGCGGCATCTACGCCTACGGTAAGCCGAGGATCCTCGAGGCCTCCGCCGTTAGCTTAGGATGCTAAAGCTAACTGCTCACGAGCGCGATGTGGTTAAAGAAGTTAAAGTGATTCATGTTTACTGTTGATCAGGTTGATTTAGTGTCGCACATGGAAACGGTCACAGTCTGGGAGATGAATTATGGGAACAATAAAGGAATCAGAGTCTGAATCTACCAACGTTAGCATATTAGCATTAGCCGTGGATGTACATCCTGGTAGAAGAGCTGCTCAGATCTTCTGTGGTCGGATCGATAATCAAATCAAACTTTTTAATAAACTTTACACATTCGAGCCAGAGTCTGTTTTTAACTGACGGAGACTTGATCACAGACCGAGTCACTAAGTACCAGAGAACCGAGCTGAGGAGACTGGAGCCCCGGGCCCGTCCCCATGCCCCCCCCTGCCCCTTGTTGCCGTGGACCGCACTGCCCCTTGAACCGGAGTCACACCGAATTCCTGGGGGGAATGTTACGAGTTGGCACAGCCCTCCTAGTAGTCTATGTAAACAGACCAGGCAGTTTACCCGGGAGGTCAGAGTAATAACATGGAGGAGATCCTAAAGACTAAAGTCACAAACCTATAATATCACAATAACATTAGGGATGGAGTTATGTAAATAAACAGGATTTGATGGAACGCTACGATGACCACTACACTAAACCAAGATATTACAATGATCATAATTTTTAAATCCTTATTAATGGAGAAAATACTACATGTGTGTGTCTCTCTCGATTTCATGGAACTTCTCCGTTTGAATGAGGGTCTGAACTCTTGGCTCCTCCCCCTCAATCCCAACAAGTATCGATTAAATGGGATTTGGCCAATGAAGACATCGTGTCTGTCTCTACCTGTCTGTCTCTTCTCTCTCTCTACCTCTGTCTCCTCTCTACCTCTGTCTCTCTCTACCCCTCTGTCTCTACCTCTCTTTCTGTCTCTTATCTCTAGCTCTGTCTCTACTTTTACCTCTGCCTCTACCTCTCTGTCTACCTGTCTGTCTCTTCTCTCTCTCCCTGTCTCTCTGTCTACATGTCTCTCTCTCACTGTCTCTACCTCTGTCTCTCTGTCTCTACTTCTACCCCTCCCTCTACCTCTCTATCTGTCTCTTCTCTCTGTCTCTCTCTACCTGTCTGTCTCTTCTCTCTCTCTACCTCTCTCTGTCTGTCTCCTCTCTCTACCTGTCTCTCTCTCTCTCTCTCTACCCCTCTGTCTCTACCTCTTTCTCTCTGTCTCTACTTCTACCTCTCCCTCTACTTCTCTGTCTGTCTCTTCTCTCTACCTCTGTCTCTTCTCTCTCTGTCTCTACTTCTACCTCTCCCTGTACTTCTCTGTCTGTCTCTTATCTCCACCTCTGTCTCTTCTCCCTCTGTCTCTACCTCTGTCTCTACCTCTCCCTCTACCTCTCTGTCTGTCTCTTCTCTCTGTCTCTTCTCCCTCTGTCTCTACCTCTCCCTCTACCTCTCTGTCTGTCTCTTATCTCTACCTCTGTCTCTCTGTCTCTACCTCTCCCTCTACCTCTCTGTCTGTCTCTTCTCTCTGTCTCTCTCTACCTGTCTCTTCTCTCTCTCTACCTCTCTCTGTCTGTCTCCTCTCTCTACCTGTCTGTCTCTCTCTCTCTCTACCCCTCTGTCTCTACCTCTTTCTCTCTCTCTCTGTCTCTACTTCTACCTCTCCCTCTACTTCTCTGTCTGTCTCTTATCTCTACCTCTGTCTCTCTGTCTCTTCTCCCTCTGTCTCTACCTCTCCCTCTCTGTCTGTCTCTTATCTCTACCTCTGTCTCTCTGTCTCTTCTCCCTCTGTCTCTACCTCTCCCTCTACCTCTCTGTCTGTCTCTTATCTCTACCTCTGTCTCTCTGTCTCTTCTCCCTCTGTCTCTACCTCTCCCTCTACCTCTCTGTCTGTCTTGACGATTTAGTTGATGATGTGTAATCCGTGGAATCAGAAACATCAGGTCATGTGTTTTACATGTTTGTTTGTAAACTGAGTGTTTAACACCAGATGACTGATTTCACTTTTGAATCTTTAATGTGTGTGAACAAGGTTCCGGTTGTGCTCTGTTAGAACCACGTGTGTGTTTGTGTTTCAGGGTTTGAGAAACCGTCTGCCATCCAGCAGCGAGCCATCAAGCAGATCATCAAAGGCAGAGACGTCATCGCTCAGTAAGAACTTCAAAATCAGAACTTACATCTGTTCTGAACCAAAACGTTTCCTAACAGCTGCTCTCTGATCTGCTCAGGTCTCAGTCTGGAACCGGAAAGACGGCGACGTTCTGTGTGTCTGTGCTGCAGTGTCTGGACATCCAGGTCAGTGTTGTGTCAGTGCTCTCTGCATCATTTCAGCTGGTCGTGCTCTGGTGTGTACGGCGTCTCCATTCTCAAACACGGATGAGCTGGAGTCATGAACAGGTTCCGTCTGTTCGGGTCATTGGTGCATCTGTGTTCAGTGTTTCAAAGAGCCCGGATGACCTTTGACCCTAGACCTAGTTGCTGTGTCTGAACTGGATTGGTTGAAGTGTTGAGCTGATGAGTTTCGTGTGTGCAGGTGAGGGAGACCCAGGCGCTGATCCTCGCTCCAACCAGAGAGCTGGCCGGACAGATTCAGAAGGTAGCCCACACAACACACTGTAATGAATGAGCAGCTGAGGTGCTGACGTGTCCTGGTCTCTGATTGGCTCGCTCTCTCTTCTGTCTCCAGGTGCTGCTGGCTCTGGGGGACTACATGAATGTCCAGTGTCACGCCTGCATCGGAGGAACCAACGTGGGGGAGGACATCAGGAAGCTGGACTACGGTCAGCACGTGGTGGCGGGGACACCTGGACGAGTGTTTGGTGAGTCAGACGTCAGCCTCTGTTCTCTCTGCTGGTTGGTCCGTCTCATCGAGGCACCAGTGTAACGTCCATGTTGGTTTTCCTTCAGATATGATTCGTCGCAGGAGTCTGAGGACGAGAGCCATCAAGATGCTGGTGCTGGACGAAGCCGACGAGATGCTCAACAAAGGTGAGACACAGTTTGTCTGAGGTGAACTGAACTCTGGGAAATTTTGTTCATGTGTATTAATCTGCTGTTTTCCATACGTGTTAAAAACTGAGTGAGGTTTGGTGCCGAGTGAGATTGTGAAGCAAGTGGTTGAACTCGTCTCAGAGGAACTGAGAACCTGATGGAGGTGGAACCTTCTCTGTTCAGGTTTTAAGGAGCAGATCTACGATGTGTATCGTTACCTGCCCCCCGCCACACAGGTGTGTCTGATCAGTGCCACGCTGCCGCATGAGATCCTGGAGATGACCAACAAGTTCATGACCGACCCCATTCGCATCCTGGTCAAACGGTAAGAACTCAAACCGTGGAGCAGATGTTTCAGAAACACAACCGACAGCTGACCTCTGTTTCTCTCTCTCTCTCTCTCTGTGTGTGTGTGTGTGTGTGTCGCTCGGCCTCAGTGATGAGTTGACTCTGGAGGGGATCAAACAGTTCTTCGTGGCCGTGGAGAGAGAGGAGTGGAAGTTTGACACTCTGTGTGATCTGTACGACACGCTGACCATCACACAGGCCGTCATCTTCTGCAACACCAAGAGAAAGGTCTGCACACACACTTCTCTGTGGATTTGTAGATCTGACACAAATTGTAACTTGTTTGTTATGATTTATAAAAGTGCATTAATATAAAAGCTTGTATGTGACAGACAGCAGCAAAGCCTTGTGGGAGTTTGAGACCGTGTGTGTGTGTTTCAGGTGGACTGGCTCACAGAGAAGATGAGAGAGGCGAACTTCACCGTGTCGTCGATGCACGGAGACATGCCTCAGAAAGAGAGAGAGTCCATCATGAAGGAGTTCCGATCCGGAGCCAGGTAACGTGGACCAGCACCAGGGGCTCAGTGGGTCGACAGCCGGGAACTGAGTGTAACTGTGTTCTCTGGTTTTTCAGTCGCGTGTTGATCTCCACGGATGTCTGGGCTCGGGGTTTAGACGTCCCTCAGGTTTCTCTGATCATCAACTACGACCTGCCCAACAACAGAGAGCTCTACATCCACAGGTGCGCTACCCCACAGTCACCACCGCCACAGTGACGTTTGTGAAATCAGTATCTGGTTTGTTCAATTAGCCGTTCTGTAATGAGCTGGTGTGACCTCTGACACTCAGGATTGGTCGATCTGGTCGTTATGGTCGTAAAGGTGTGGCCATTAACTTCGTAAAGAACGACGACATCCGGATCCTGAGAGACATCGAGCAGTACTACTCCACCCAGATCGACGAGATGCCCATGAACGGTACGATCGGCCAATCAGAGCCCCCCTCATCTCAACCAGTTTGATTGGTCACCTCCTGTTGCATCAGGCGCTGCAGTGCATGTTGGAATTTATAGTATCAACAACTAAAATGGAGTTTGCACTTTAGCCATTGAAGCTAGCAGATGTTAGCTTCCATACTAACGTGTGTCTGTCTGTTTTCAGTGGCTGACCTGATCTGATGACGTCATACACGGACCCCCCCCCCCCCTGACTTCCCAGGTTTTGTCTTTTTAAACCTCGTTTTTTCTTAACTCTACTTGTGAGGAGTCAACAACTGAGACTCCAGATTTTTGTTTTTGTAAATAAAGTTTTGGTTCAGTGTTTAAAGGTGAAAGAATCTTTTATTCATTTAAGAAAAACTCAATAAAACGTTTGAATATCAATTTAAAAGTTTCTTTCTCATTCCTGACGAAAATTTAACTATTAAGATTTTGATCTAAACAAACAAACGAGAAGGGTCGACTCATTTGAATCACATTTTATTAAAAAAGATTTTACACAGAAGGAAAAATGAACAAGAGTGAGATGAGGTGATAAAAATCATACGTGATTTGTCATTAACTGATTTCACATCACATATTAAAACTGTAGAATCACATGATGTGTGAGCGCCACACTAATAATAAACAAACCACCTTTAAAACCTTCTGTCCCAAAACCTGAAGCTTCATTATAAAAATAGTTCTTCTTCATGACGACCCTCAGACTCATCACATCCTCAGGATGAGGTCACATGATTCCATGTCCTCGTTACATGTTCATAAATTCACATGTTCAGGTGACTGGTTCCACTTAACACTTCCACGATGATGTCATGCTAAGCTACTATTTCATTGGTGGACTTGATAAAAACTCTTTACTAAACACATAGTGAATTAATGACCATCACGCGTGTCGCTATTGGTCAGGAGGATTTGGGGGCGGGGTTTAGTGTTAGGACCTGCTTCTAATAAACATGCTCTGAATGGTCCATTCGACGTGCGTGTGGGTGGGGGGGTGGAAGCAGGCTGTTAACATTAAACCAGCCAATCAGAGGAGGACCGGGTGAGAGGGCGGAGGCTGATTGGAAGAGGTCTACAGGTGGCGTCTTATGAACCAGATCTCGTTCCGGCGGCGCGGCACCCCGGGGTTCTCGTACGCAGCGACCATGTAGCTGCTTCTGTGAAGGTCGTCGCTCACGCCGAGGATCTCCCAGAACAGAGCGATCTGCCGCGCCACCGTCTCCTCTGTGGTCGTCCCCAAGAACGTCCTGTCAGCCAATCAGAGAGCAGACATCTGATAAACCATCGTGGAATTGTAACATTCATCCAATCAGAGCAGCTTATTTCGATGGTTTAGTTTCAATCGACACGGAGAAGTGATGACGGGCATTTTTTTATTTAGTGCAGTAAAATATTTCAACAGGTTTCCATAACAACAGAATTGTATCCAGAAAGGTATCAATCATTTTATTAATACAATATGATTCATAATTAACCATGAGGTGGCTCTGACCTGGCGAGGACTCTCATTGGCTCTCTGTGGACGACGGTGATGTCGGGGTCGCAGGGCTGGGGGGGGGTGCTGGTCTGAAACTCAGCCGGCAGGAAGAAGGACGTCTGGATCTCTTTGTTGAACGTGGCTCCGCCCTCTTTCAGGTGGATGTTATTGATGACCGGCACCGTCATCCCCAGGTATCGACCTACACACGACCAACACACAACCAACACACGACCAACACACAACCAACAACACTGTTCACCATGTGTTACCGTGCAAACCAGCTCCTGTGGGAGGGGCTATGTAGATGATCAGTGGGAGTGGCTCTCAGGTGTGTAGTGGGCGGAGTCTGACCTGTAGAGTTCTCTTTACAGATGAAGCGCATCAGTTTCATGAAGCCGTTGGAGATGCTCTGCTCGTACAGATCCTCTCCTCGGGTCACAGTCGCCCAGTGTCCCGCAGGATACACCCGCTCCTCCCACAGCACCTCCCCCATCTGCAGGAGACACGCCTCTCACCCGTCAATACACACACGTATACACACACTCCTCACCTGTCAGTACACACACGTTACCTTTTCATGGCAGGATATTGTGGTGAAGGGGAGGGGCTCCCTCTGCTGGCTGTTGCGGGTCATCTCCTGTATGGGTCCGGTCATTTCTGAAACATGAGTGATGACGTCACCCTTAGTTAGCCCTCGTTGGTACAGTCACATGATTTTTAATTAAGTTATTTATCGCTGATGTGGTTTTATTCTAAGGGTGGTTATGACCCTGACCCCCCCTCCCCCCCACACACCTTGAGGTACAGACACCTGGTGGGTACTGGCGACGGCCTGCCAATGGGACAGCAGCCTGTCTCTATCCTCTTCATCCATTGGCTCGGGGTTGTCAGTGATGTCATCATCCAACTGCTCGTCGTCCAATCCATCGAGGTCTTCCAGAGAGATTAGAGCCATGACCACCAGGGGGAGACAATCTTTGACCTGCAGAGACTGTCAACAGACACATGTCGGTTTATTGATATACTTCAGTCCTGCAGAGAAACACGGATCCATCACTCATCTGATCAGCTGTCAATCACGAGGGGAAGATCGATTGATGACAAATCATTGAAACAGAGAATAATCAGCAGGTTATCGATGATGACTCAGATTGTTTCTCCATCCTGAAGTAATCGCTGGATGTTCCTGAGGCTACGAGGTCTCGACTGGTCCGGTTCTTCATGAACCGGTTCACTTATAAACTACCTGTTATAAAGTACCTACACCGGTTCTGATCTGTCTGATTGGTTTCGTTGTGGATCGTCCTCATTAAAACCTCAATTACGACTGGTTTCTTTTAATTTGAATTTTTTTCCCACTTCCTGACAGCAGACTCTTATTTTATAAACCGGACGTATCAGACCTGATCGTGGATCGATGAAGATATTTCATTGATCCGAATCTCGACGGTTCCGTGTTTTAACTTCGAACCGGATCCGAGATCGATCAAAGACCCGTTTCCGGTCCGTGGAGCGGTTCCGGGCCTGTGTGGCCCCGGAGCAAGTCCCCGCCGGACCGGGTCCAGACAGCCCGCTGGTCCGCTTCAGTCCGACTCGGCTGGGACCGGACAGTTTGCATGACGTCACCTGCACCGACAGGACACCGCGAGGACCTGGACCGGAACCAGGTTCAGTTAGCACGGTTCGAATTAGCACAGTTAGCACGATTATCCTCTGAATCAAGACCACGAACCGGACCCGGTTCTGTGACACGGGTCTGGTTGAGTTCACACCTTCACACCTGTTCTCCAGGTGAGGCCGCGCTGTTCACACCGGATTCACACCGTCAACACAACAACAACAACACTTCCGCTTAGGATCCACTTCCGCTAGACCGCGCTAAGGACTCTTCACAATAAGAGCTCATACTGTAAACACATTTAATTTACATTTGAGAGACGGACAAGTAGAGAGAGAGAAAGAGAGAGACAGACAGACAGGTAGAAAGAGAGAGAGACAGACAAGTAGAGAGAGAGAAAGAGAGAGACAGACAGACAGGTAGAAAGAGAGAGAGACAGACAAGTAGAGAGAGAGAAAGAGAGAGACAGACAGACAGGTAGAAAGAGAGACAGGTGGTAGTAGAATTAGAAGGTGGAAAACAAAGAATATTAGATACAATAATCAAAATAAACTGTGTAAAGTCAAAATTCCCGACAGATCTGTTCGCCTGCGTGTGTGTGTGTGTGTGCTAGCGTGCGTGCTTGCGTGCGCGTGTGTGTGTGTGTGTACCTGGCTCTGCAGGTTGATGTTCCTCACACCTCAGCCAGTGAGTCCAGAGCTTTACTGGGATCCACAGTGAAGACTCTGGACTGGTTGGTGACCACTGCTGTAACGTGTGATGGTGAAAACACGTTGTGTTATTAAACACTTGATGAACAGATGAAGATAAAAAGTGAAGCTGTGAGTTAACTCTGTTAGTTAGTCCTTTGAAGGCTCTTTGATCCACACCTGCTGCTCACATCTGTCTCTGGGATCCGATCACATGACGTCTGTCACCAGGTGTGAACTGGAATTGAATGGTTTCTTTCTTGTCCCATCCTTTACCACTTCTTCTTCCTCCCTCACCCTCCCTCCCTCTCTCTCTCTCTCTCGCTCTCTCTCTGTCTCTCTCTCTCTCTCTGTCTCTCTCTCTCTCGCTCTCTCTGCTCACATGTATTTATTTATTGCTGATCTACACTGATGAGATCTAGAACTCATACTTATTACAGTGGGTGGATTAAAGGCCTGAGTGGACCTTGTTTGTAAATACCTGGTATGTGCATCTTATCAGTTCTGCCATGTTACTAATAATTATTATTCATGACGATGTTTATTAAAGAACTCTATTTTCTATGGTTTTCTTCCTTCATGTGTGAGAGTTTAGTATTTTGTGTTTATACTTAAACAAACGTGTGTTTATCTTTGAAGCAAATTAAAACGTTTTTTTTCACGATTCTCCAATAAGCTTTGAGATCAACTTGTTTTATTCTGTTTGTGAATGAAACACTAAATCACAACTTACATGTCAAATAAATCCAATGAAAAGATGATCAAGGCTTTGGTCAAGTTTCTGTGAAATAGAATTTACACTCACGTCAGTTTTGTTTCTTGTTTTCATAGAAAGTAGTTTCTATGGTGGAATTCCAGTTCATCCAGTTTAGACTTGATGGGAAAACCATGTTGTCTGCAGCCAGGTACTCTGGCTCTTTGCTGACACCTTGTGGTCAAACACTGTTACTGTTGGGATGCAAGTCTCAGCAGTTATTGAAATACACAACGGTCAAATGATGCAACACAATGCAGCTGTATTTCTCTAGATCTATAAACCACACTGTGACTGGACTGTATGAATGTGACCTGACGTGGCAGAGTTCTGCAGATGGAGTCACACATTCAGCTCCAACACCAAATATAACAACCTTCAACTCACAGGAGGAAACATGGGTTTGAGCTCAGGCTTCATTTGATGGAGTTGGGCCGTTTGGGAGTTTTCCACATTTTAACAAACTATTGACGGATCAGACCGATCTCAAGGAAACACGTCTTCATCGAGTTCACATGATGTTGTTACAGTTAATAACAATATATATGTTATTATTATTGTTATTATAAATGTCTTTAAAAAAACTATTTCATGAGTTAAGTTACAAACAGCAGTTTTAATTTTAGAACACACACACACACACACACACACAAAGAGTCACGTGACGTCCAGTAACTGCAGAGAGGGGGAGGAGCCTCCAGTGAAAGTGAAAGTGTTCAGACTCGTTCTCACTTCAAGGAGCAGACGGAGGAGACGTGAAGTCTGAGGCTGGTGAGTGTTCAGCTACATTTATATTATTCATTCATATTATTTCACAGTCAGTGTTTTTCACTGATCCAGAGACAGATGTGAACAGCAGGTCTGGATCAAAGAGCCTTCAAAGGACTAATTAGAGACTCTTGTCCTTCCTGAGGTTTCTGATGTGATCACTGTATTCCCTTGTATATAAGTACTCCTGTGTACGCAAATAAATACCAGTACTACAAACTATGAAGCCCTGACTCTATTTCACAATAAAACATTTAAAGTAAATTAATTAATTCGGTCAACAGACACGCAGAAATGCTTTTATTTTGAAATGGGTAGGCTACAGGAAGTGTAAATATTTGTGTTTGTGACGTTTTCAACAGATTAACATTGAAACTGGTGTGAAAGATCATTTCACTTTGTTCTGCTGTAAACTGAGCGCAGAACCAGAGGAAATAGACCAGACCTTGAATATCTAGAAGAGCAGCGTGGCCTGAACCACAACTGAGCCGCAGCCGGTGCAACATGGACGAGGACACTTCAGAGCAAGTTGGACCCTCACACACAAAGTAAGAGACCTGCTGCAAACATGTGAAGCTCCAAACTGAATCCTCACAGAATGAACCAGTGAATGATGTGTTCTGAATAAAAACATGTTTGTGTTTGCAGAGGTCAGGACCAGAGACTGAGAGCAGAGTCTCCAGGGTCCAGCTGTCTGTCTCTGAAGAGTGACTGGTCCATGAGACATCCTCCAGTCTTCAGTAATGAACCTGGACCCTCACACACAGAGTAAGAGACTGTTTCTACTGGGACCTGCTCTGAAGAGGATCTAGTTTCCTCTAGTGTGGCCCCTGCATTAGGACACAGCTTCATTGAAGTTGGTGACTAATCTCTCAGAATCACTCAAAGAGCTCAGGGGTCTCATTTATAACCGTTGCTTAGCCACTTCTCACGCAAACGTTGGGATTCATAAAAATAAACTCTGACTCATGCATACGAGCGTTTTGGAGACGGGAAAGTGGCGACGCAGACATGAGGTGATGAACTGAAATAGATTATTTATCCAATTCATCATTTACATTAAAACCAACAGTTTAGTTTTGCGCACGCGACGTATCTGTTCCACACGAGCCCTTTAATTAAAAAATATATAAAACAACTTACAGCAAATTACGTTTAGATTCGACTTAACAGCGGAGTTACAGAGCAAAATCAAAATCAAATTATTAAATCATAACTTGAGTTGGTCAAACTTACCTCGGGGCACCACCCTTCAAAGGAAGGGAGAATATTTATTGATTAAGATCAGTCTCATTTAGATCTAGTTCAATTAGAAATTTCAATATTTACTATTAAAGGTTATGAGTTCTTGACAGTGTAGAGGTTGGCAAAATTCACTTATGCAACATTAATGAAAGAACATTTGTGAAAGAATATAATAAAGTATAAAAACACAAGTTACTAACAAAAGTTCTAACTATTACAAAGATGTGTATGTGAGTGTGTTTATGTAAGTGAGGGGCTCTCAAAATGGTGGTTGACCAATAGAGTCACACCTTCCTGTGGGCTCCTAAGATGGTAGCTTTCAAGAACAAGAGGCCAAGGGGCCTCAGGCTTTTGACTAGACATGAAGGCCGAAAAATAGGCCTTTGGTTTCATGAAACGTGTTTCTACATCCCCCATGACGTGTTCCTGAGGGTTCTGAGGGATGTGTGCATGCAAATGGAAGGATGAGGAAGAAGAGAGGGTTCAGCGATTTCTGATCTCACACATTGTGTTATCCACAGCAGCAGCAGAGTATCAGTGTGTTTTCTTTATTAGTGACATCACTGCTGTCCCATGAAGTCGTTCTCTACCTCCATCTCAATAACACCTCGATGTCAGTGTCACAAAGTCTCACTTCCTCTTCTCATCGCTTGATGCCGTGACTCCATCAGGACTCACGGAGGAAACCCATTGGTCAGCAGCATAATTTAAAATTCGTGCCGTGCTTTGATTTGACCATTTATGGTGGAAAGTGGGCGGAGTTAGAGGCAGATCCACGTACGAACGTCTCCAGGTGGACTGGGATTTATAAAGAGAACATTGTGATCAGGTGTGCGTACGTACACTTTTAATTAAACTTTCAGAGACTCATGTGGATTTGGATCTGCACCAAATTCCACACACTGGTAAACATCAGTCCTCTGAACATGTCTGTGAAAGTGGACCCCCCCCCCCCCCCCCCCCCCCGATCTGGTTCACAGACCACAACCTTCCACCAAGTTTACTGGTAATCTGTTGTTTTTTATAATCCCACTAACGAACCAACCAACACACAAACATACACAAAACCTCCTTGACAGAAGTGATGACAACCTGTGACTGAGACATGTGAGTTATCAGGACATGTCTTCACAGGGAGAGGAAGAGGAGTCATGTTTCTGAGGAGGAGCAGTCGTCCTGCTGTGCTTCGTGTCAGGACGTCCTGAAGAATCCAGTCTCCACCAGCTGTGGACACTGGTTCTGCAGACAGTGCATCACCTCATACTGGGACCAGTCTGGTTCTTCAGGAGACTCCTCCTGTCCCCAGTGTGGACAAAGATCCAGAACAGGAGCTGGAGGTCAGACAGCCGGTCAGAGCAGCACTGTACATGTGTCTGCTGATGTCTTCACTTCTGACAACAGCACATGTGGTTTTATTTTGTTCCTTCAAACAGCATCAAAATTTAACATCGTTAGAAAAGCACAAAGTTAAAAAGCTTTTATTTTCTCTAGTTTTTCTGGATCTGATGAAAACAATCAGCAGATTCTCAGATTCTCTGTCTCTCACATTGTTTCTTGTCTTTCAGCAGATCGTGGTCTGCAGGAGGTTTCAGATGAACATAAGCTCAGTGTGAGGAGGAGATGTGAACATGTGACTGAAGGAAGTGATGAAACAGGAAGTAGAACCCTCCTCAACAGAATCTACACTGAGCTCCACATCACAGAGGGACAGAGTGAAGAGGTTAATACTCAACATGAGGTGAGGCAGCTTGAGACGGCTTCCAAGAGGAAGATCCTCCACGACACTCCCATCAAGGTCCACGACATCTTTAAAGCCTCCACTGACCAGCAGAGCAGCATCAGAGTCGTCCTGACCAACGGAGTCGCTGGCGTTGGAAAAACCTTCTCGGTGCAGAAGTTCACTCTGGACTGGGCAGAGGGTTTAGAGAACCAGGATGTGGGTCTGCTGGCTGTGCTTTCGTTCAGGGAGCTGAACCTGGTGAAGGACCAGCAGCACAGTCTTCTCACGCTGCTCCATGTTTTCCATCCAGCGTTACAGAAGCTCACGGCAGAGACGCTCGCTGTCTGTAAACCTTTGTTCATCTTTGACGGCCTGGATGAAAGCAGACCTTCTCTGGACTTCAACCACAGGAAGCTTGTGTCTGAGGTCACACAGAGGTCATCAGTCAACATGCTGCTGACAAACCTCATCCGGGGGAATCTGCTTCCCTCGGCTCTCGTCTGGATAACCTCCAGACCTGCGGCGGCCAATCAGATCCCTCCTGCATGTGTTGACAGGGTCACAGAAGTACGAGGCTTCACTGACGCCCAGAAGGAGGAGTACTTCAGGAGGAGATTCAGTGATGAAGAGCTGTGCAGCAGAATCATCTCACACATCAAGACGTCCAGGAGCCTCCACATCATGTGTCAAATCCCAGTCTTCTGCTGGATCAGTGCTACAGTTCTGGAGCACATGTTGACCACAGACCAGAGAGGAGAGCTGCCCAAGACCCTGACTGACCTGTACTCACACTTCCTGCTGGTTCAGACAAAGAGGAAGAACATCAAGTACGGTGAGGGACATGAGACGACTCCACAGCAGCTGACGGAGGCTGACAGGGACGTTCTCCTGAAGCTGGGGAGGCTGGCACTGAAACATCTGGAGGAAGGAAACATCATGTTCTACCAAGAAGACCTGGAGAGGTGTGGTCTTCATGTCACAGAGGCCTCGGTGTACTCAGGAGTTTGTACTGAGATCTTCAGAAGAGAGTGTGTGATCTTCCAGAAATCAGTCTACTGCTTTGTTCATCTGAGCGTTCAGGAGTTTCTGGCTGCAGTCTACATGTTCCACTGTTACACCGAGAGGAACACAGAAGAACTCAACAACTTCTTAGGACCATATGGGAACACAGTCAGAACCTTCTCCCTGGATGACCTCCTGTGGAGAACCATGGAGAAATCCCTCAGCAGTACAAATGGTCATCTGGACCTGTTTGTTCGCTTCCTTCACGGCCTCAGTCTGGAGTCCAACCAGAGAGTCTTAGGAGGCCTGCTGGGTCGGACAGAGAACAATCCAGAGATCATCCAGAGAGTCTTAGGAGGCCTGCTGGGTCGGACAGGGAACAATCCAAAGATCATCCAGAGAGTCCTAGGAGGCCTGCTGGGTCGGACAGAGAAAAATCCAAAGATCATCCAGAGAGTCATCAACAACCTGAAGGAGATGAAGAGTGATGACATTTCTCCTGACAGAAGCATCAACATCTTCCACTGTCTGACTGAGATGAACGACCACTCAGTTCATCAGCAGATGAAACAGTTCCTGACGTCAAAGAACAGATCGAAGGAGAAACTCTCTGAGATCCACTGCTCAGCTCTGGCCTACATGCTGCAGATGTCAGAGGAGGTTCTGGATGAGTTGGACCTGAAGAAGTTCAACACAACATACCAGGGTCGACGGAGACTGATCCCAGCTGTGAGGAACTGCAGGAAGTTTATGTGAGTCCAGACATGATCAATAACATGTTCAATCAGTGTGTGTGTGTGTGTGTGTGTGTTTGTGTGTGAGTGTGTGTGTGTGTGAGTGTGTCAGTGTGTGTGTGTGTGTGTGTGTGAGTGTGTCAGTGTGTGTCAGTGTGTGTGTGTGTGTGTGAGTGTATGTGTCAGTTTGTGTGTGTGTCAGTGTGTGTCAGTTTGATGTCAGTTTGTGTCAGTGTGTGTTTGTGTGTGTGTGTGTCAGTGTGTGTGTGTGTTTGTGTGTGTAAGTATATGTGTCAGTGTGTGTGTGTGTGTGTGCGTGTGTGTTTGTGTGTGTGTCAGTGTGTGTGTGTGTTTGTGTGTGTGTCAGTGTGTGTCAGTGTGTGTGTGTCAGAAGTGTTTTAACAAAGAGGGGATTTACCAGGGTGAGGGTCACATGATCACGTTTTGTATGAATGTTGTGTTTTCTGATTTAATTCTCTCAGATTTGATATTTTCTTTAATTACAGACTCAGTGGTTGTGGACTCTCAGAGACTCACTGTGAAGTCGTGGCCTCAGCTCTGAAGTCAGACCCCTCACATCTGAGAGAACTGGTTCTGAGCTTCAACAACAACCTGCATGATTCAGAAGTGAAGCTGCTGTGTTCTGGACTGGAGAGTCCAAACTGTCGACTGGAGACTCTGAGGTCCTTAAATCCTTCTTCACTTTTCAGACTTTCTTTCTTATTGGGTCATTATTTATTTAAATTGTCTCAGTTCTGCTCTGCTCACTGACCCTCAGTCATCTGTCACTCACCCAGCCTGTCAGTCACGTCCACCTCATCAACTCCATTCACCTGCACTCACCTGCTCCTGATCACTAAGAAAGTGTCAGTAAATAACATGTGGACTGAGGCCGAGAACTCGTCCTCCTCAGGTTTTCAAAATAAGACTCATTCTTATTGAAACACGTTGGACAGTTGATAAGTATAGAAACAAACAGGAAGTGACATCAGGAGCCATCTCTACTTTAAACAGTGTTTAATTACACAAACCTGCTCAGTGACCAACACACAGAGAAGAAGCTGATGAATGAAACAATGGTCCAACATGTCTGATCTGATATTTATCTTCAGGTCACAGACTGGACTGAGGTCAGCAGCATGTTGAGAGTCTGTGTTGACATGATGATGATCCACAACAACAGGAGGACACATTCTAATATTCATATTTCTTTATCCAGGTTGAAGAGATGCAGACTGTCAGAGATCAGCTGTTCTTCTCTGGCTTCAGCTCTGAGGTCAAACCCCTCTCATCTGAGAGAACTGGATCTGAGCTACAACGACCTGAAGGTCTCAGACCTGAAGGAGCTTCTTGATCTACAGCAGAGTCCAACCTGTCGACTGGAGACTCTGAGGTCAGTAGATGGTGGAGTCAGTCCACGCTGCTTTCATCAGTATGTTACTAAACACAGTCAGTATCACAGATCCAGGGTCTGTGCTACCAAGCAGGATTTGTGGTTATCAGGTTAACTTCAGGTTTAGTTTTTTCAGTTCTACGAAGCTCGTCCACTTCTTAACCAGGTCAGTCACCATGGTAACTTCTGATGAACAGCTAACCTGCTCCAGGTTAAGTTGGAGATCAACCCGTATAGAAGCTCCGCCCACTGACCACAGTGACTCTACACTGTTGTGTGGTGCACACTCTCCTTAAAGGGACGGATAAGAGAAGTTTAAATCAACGTCTGGTTGGTTCAGTTGATCTCTAACTCACCCAGAACATCTCAATGTCTCCAGACTCATCCTGTCCCCAAAACACCAGAGGACCTGGAGACAGGTCCATGTGTGTGTCCTCAGAGACAGTGAGACAGTGTGTGTCTTTAGAGTCAGTGAGACAGTGTGTGTCCTCAGAGACAGTGAGATAGTGTGTGTCCTCAGAGTCAGTGTGTGTCCTCAGAGACAGTGTGTGTCCTCAGAGACAGTGTGTGTCCTCAGAGTCAGTGTGTGTCCTCAGAGACAGTGAGACAGTGGGTGTCCTCAGAGACAGTGAGATAGTGTGTGTCCTCAGAGACAGTGTGTGTCCTCAGAGTAAATGAGACAGTGTGTGTCCTCAGAGTCAGTGTGTGTCCTCAGAGTAAGTGTGTGTCCTCAGAGACAGTGAGACAGTGTGTGTCCTCAGAGACAGTGAGTGTCCTCAGAGACAGTGTGTGTCCTCAGAGTAAATGAGACAGTGTGTGTCCTCAGAGTAAGTGTGTGTCCTCAGAGACAGTGAGACAGTGTGTGTCCTCAGAGACAGTGTGTGTCCTCAGAGACAGTGAGACAGTGTGTGTCCACAGTCAGTGTGTATCCTCAGAGAAAGTGAGACAGTGTGTGTCCTCAGAGAGAGTGTCTGTCCTCAGAGACAGTGAGACAGTGTGTGTCCTCAGAGACAGTGTGTGTCCTCAGAGACAGTGAGACAGTGTGTGTCCTCAGGGACAGTGTCTGTCCTCAGAGTCAGTGAGACAGTGTGTGTCCTCAGAGACATTGAGACAGTGTGTGTCCTCAGAGACAGTGAGTCAGTGTGTGTCCACAGAGTCAGTGAGACAGTGTGTGTCCTCAGGGACAGTGTCTGTCCTCAGAGTCAGTGAGACAGTGTGTGTCCTCAGAGACATTGAGACAGTGTGTGTCCTCAGAGACAGTGAGACAGTGTGTGTCCACAGAGTCAGTGTGTGTCCTCAGAGACAGTGAGACAGTGTGTGTCCTCAGGGACAGTGTCTGTCCTCAGAGTCAGTGAGACAGTGTGTGTCCTCAGAGACATTGAGACAGTGTGTGTCCTCAGAGACAGTGAGTCAGTGTGTGTCCTCAGAGACAGTGAGTCAGTGTGTGTCCTCAGAGACAGTGAGACAGTGTGTGTCCTCAGAGACAGTGAGTCAGTGTGTGTCCTCAGAGACAGTGAGTCAGTGTGTGTCCTCAGAGACAGTGAGACAGTGTGTGTCCTCAGAGACAGTGTGTGTCCTCAGAGACAGTGAGACAGTGTGTGTCTTTAGAGTCAGTGAGACAGTGTGTGTCCTCAGAGACAGTGAGATAGTGTGTGTCCTCAGAGTCAGTGTGTGTCCTCAGAGACAGTGTGTGTCCTCAGAGTCAGTGTGTGTCCTCAGAGACAGTGAGACAGTGGGTGTCCTCAGAGACAGTGAGTGTCCTCAGAGATAGTGTGTGTCCTCAGAGACAGTGTGTGTCCTCAGAGTAAATGAGACAGTGTGTGTCCTCAGAGTCAGTGTGTGTCCTCAGAGTAAGTGTGTGTCCTCAGAGACAGTGAGACAGTGTGTGTCCTCAGAGACAGTGAGTGTCCTCAGAGACAGTGTGTGTCCTCAGAGTAAATGAGACAGTGTGTGTCCTCAGAGTAAGTGTGTGTCCTCAGAGACAGTGAGACAGTGTGTGTCCTCAGAGACAGTATGTGTCCTCAGAGACAGTGAGACAGTGTGTGTCCACAGTCAGTGTGTATCCTCAGAGAAAGTGAGACAGTGTGTGTCCTCAGAGAGAGTGTCTGTCCTCAGAGACAGTGAGACAGTGTGTGTCCTCAGAGACAGTGAGACCGTGTGTGTCCACAGAGTCAGTGTGTGTCCTCAGAGACAGTGAGACAGTGTGTGTCCACAGTCAGTGTGTATCCTCAGAGAAAGTGAGACAGTGTGTGTCCTCAGAGACAGTGTGTGTCCTCAGAGACAGTGAGACAGTGTGTGTCCTCAGAGTCAGTGTGTGTCCTCAGAGACAGTGAGACAGTGTGTGTCCTCAGAGACAGTGAGACAGTGCATGTCCTCAGAGACAGTGAGACAGTGTGTGTCCTCAGAGTCAGTGCGACAGTGTGTGTCCTCAGAGACAGTGAGACAGTGTGTGTCCTCAGAGACAGTGTGTGTCCTCAGAGTCAGTGAGACAGTGTGTGTCCTCAGAGACAGTGTGTGTCCTCAGAGTCAGTGAGACAGTGTGTGTCCTCAGAGTCAGTGAGACAGTGTGTGTCCTCAGAGACAGTGTGTGTCCTCAGAGACAGTGAGACAGTGTGTGTCTTCTTGTCTTCCACTCGTCTTGTTAGTAAACAACAGATTCAGATCTCGTGGGCTCGAGTTATTTATCTCGTTCACACGTTATTATGTCGTGGTCACGTGATATATTTTTACCAGATGCCACCAGGGGGCGCTGTAACTTACACAAGCTGGACCACAGCTGACAGCCTCACACGAGGGACAGAGACGGTGTCGTCTTCATCTGATCTGAGACAGTTTGTCCTCTCACTTCATCAGTGAAGAACTGATCAGGTGGATCTTTGTCACAGCTCTGAGATCAGTGGGACTGAAGCCTCTCCTCATCACATGGTAACCAGGAGCTCTTTATACAGAGCAGAACCTCTGCTGAGGTCCATCTGTCTCCTCTGGTCCCAGTTTTTCAGAAGCAGATGTTCATCAACACACAGTGAAACATGGCTTCACCTGTAACAGCAGTAAATCTACCTCTCAGGTGTCCACTCTGCACTTTGACATGCAGAGGACACACACTGAGCTCTTAGCGTGTTCATTCCAACACGTGAACATGAAGCAGAGAGGAAGCTGCTCCACCTCTGAACAGGACTGAAGTCCCTGCTGCTCTTTCTACTGGATGAGCTGCATCACTGACTCACAGCTGCTGAAGTGAGTCTCTGTGACACTGATGTCTTCTTCTCTCAACAGGTGGAAGTCTGAGTGGAGGTGAGTGTGAAGAGGACAGTGTGAAGAGGACAGTGTGTGTGGACGGAGGCTGAGCTGTGTCCTGAGGATCCAGAGGCTGAAGCAGCAGCAGCTTGTGTGTAGTCTCCAATCTACACAACCCCTAATCTGCATGTGTTTGTGAGATGAAGCCGGAGCACCTGGAGAAAACACGGGGAGAACATGCAGACCACACACAGGAAGACCCCATCTGAACCGGATTCAAACCAGCAACCTTCCTGCCCCGATTGTGTTTATTCACATGAAGAATGTGTTTATTGAAATGACACAACACAAGCAGAATATATAAACCCTCTATAAAGAGTCACATACAGTGTGTTTAAGTTTGTCTTTATTATTGTCCACCTTTGTCCCTCAGTGTGTCTCCATGTGTGTAGAACCACATTCTGTGTATATGTTTGTTTATGATCTTAAGTTCCTGGATTCACGTCACAAATTGATTTAGTTCAACACAAAGTTCAACACAATCAAATCACTTTGAGTTTAAAATCTGAGTTTTGTCTTTGACACAAAAGATCAAAACTCTGGACTTAAAAATGGGACGTTTTCATTTGTGCATCAGGTGCAGAGCGGTGGTGGCTTTTCTACTTTTGACCCACAGGTGGCGCTGCAGTATAACAGCAGCACATCCCAGTCAAAGCCTTTATATTCAGTCTATGAGTCAAACACATGGATCATTTCCTCTGTGACAAACCAGATGTAACGAGAAGAAAAACATCTCAGAGAGAAAAGTTCTGTTTCTACTTGTCTCTGCTTTAATGCTCAATAAACATCCTCCACCGACTTCACTGGAATCATGACTCAGCTTTTCTTTCCTCTTCAAACAAACTGGTGGAAACATCTCGTCCTTGGTGCAGGTAAAAGAACAAAATCACCAGTTTGACATAATGGAAACCAGCAGAAGAAAAGTGAATGAGACATTTACAGAATGAAGAAGAGTCGATGAAGAGCAGAGCATCTTTAAGTCTCTGAGAAAACTGTTTAATAAACATTTTACCATATTTAATAGAAAACTGACACACGTGTGTCAGTGTAACATGTGACTGTGACGCCATGTTCATGAACACGCTGTTCTCACATCTGTCCAGCAGATGTTAAAGCTCTGAGGTCCACTTCCTCTGCAGCAGAGTGAGACCATCATCTCTTCATGGAGCTGTGCACCAGGCTGGTGTCATGTGACCAAACACAAAGTGTGAACAACACGTTTTCAAAGGATCCGTTAGAATCCATCAAACACGTTTATGGGATAAACTTTATACTTATAAGGAAAAGCTTGTGCTCGTTATGAAATTCTTCTTTATCAATTGATTTCATTAATTCACCAAACATTCAGTGATCACTAGCGGTCCGTCCACACATCTGTCCACGCAGCACGGGGTGGGTTCCAGAGACACCCACAGAAACAGGCTTAACCTTCCCCACCACTCTGCTCCTCTCCTCTCACCCACTCCCTTCTTCTTGTTCTCTCTCTGACAGTCGCCACTCGTTCCAGTTCTCTCTTTGTTATCCTGCCTTTTTTTCTTCCTACCCAATCTCTCCCTCTTCTTCTCGTATTTTTGCGTTACCTTGTTTATTTATGATTCATGCTTTTATTAATTTTAATGAAAATTACAATAGATTGAAAAAAAGATTTTGTTCATCTCGAGCAATGAGTTTTTTATTTTAAGGTTTTTGTGTAACTTTATTTTTTTATCAGGGTGAAATGAAAATACTGGAATATCTAACCTGCTGCAGTAGCTTGGTGATTGTGTAGGGGGCAGTATATCCACCGAGCTGCTCAGGAGCTGCACATTGTTTAACACAGAAGAAAAACGTAAACAGGAAGTAGATTCTCTGTAAAAACCAACGAGCGAGAATCAACGTCATCAAACTGAGAAACTGCTGAATTAAAGTTAGATCAAAGGATTTCACCGCCGAGACTTTGAGCTGTACGGAAACCGGTTTGTGACAAACTTCATTCCACATCTGAGGGGGGATGTTTGTTTCCCTCACACGTCAGAAGGTGTGGGGTGCGCTTGTTTTGCAGACATGTCGGTGCAGGTGTGGTGTCTGTCGTTCCGGCAGCCGTACGCCGGTCTGATTCTGGACGGGGTGAAGACGCTGGAGAGCCGCTGGAGGCCCCTGCTGGCCCCGCTGGAGAACCAGACCCTGGCGGTCCACATTGCCCAGCGGGACTGGGAGGGGGACGAGTGGCGGGCGGTGCTTCGCGGCCCACTGGGGATGACCGAGGCTCAGATCCACGGTCTCCTGGAGTCCGGGGAGCGGTTCGGCCGCGGCGTGGTGGCAGGTGGGAACTGACCTGTGTTTTCTGTGGGGTTCCTGAAGGCATCACCTGTGGAAATGCATCTCTTTCAGGATTGGTGGATGTGGGCGTGACCTCGGTGTGTCCCGCCACCATGCTGGAGGAGGAGCTTCAGCACCTGGAGAGGTCGGCCGTTCTGGTTGGTCTGCAGGAGAAACACGTGACTCACCTGTCCAACCCTCGCTGGCTGAAAGAGCCCCTGAGCTCCCGAGGAGGTCGCGACCCCTGGACTGTGGAGATCCCCACGGAGCTTCTGCCATGAGGACACGTGATGCACACAGGGCCGGTGTCTCCTGGGATCAGATCTCACTTCCTGACCTACATGCAGATTAACACGCGTGTCCTGTGGTAAAGACCAGTCTGAGTTTACAGACGTGTGCGTGTGTGGGAGCATGTGAATGAAAGTATTGATCTCTATCTTGTGATCAGTTTTGATATTGTGATTGTTAGGACGTCAGCTGAGAGGACGTCCTTCACATGTGGACCAGGATGGATTTGAAAGGACTCTGTTAGAGGATGTGGACTCATGTGGTCTGGTGGGATCAGATCTGATCTGATTGGTTCACACCTGAACATTCGTTTTCCTCAGAGAAAGAATCCAGATTCTTCATGTTGCGCCACCTGCAGGTCAAACTGGACACTTCAGGCTTCAGCTCCTCCTCCTGTCGTCCAGACTCAATAAAGTGAAGTACACTAATATATCATACTAATGCAACAGTCAACATCTTGTATTGTTAACCATGAAAATCTTCACTGAGGGAATAAAACAATGTGAAACAAAATGGTTTCTTCAATAAAACAAAGGGTCAGTCAGATCCAAAGATGATGAATGATGTCAGAATGAGTCTAGGGGGCGGTGCTTCTACAGAGTTAGTTAAACATGAATGGAGTTAACGTACTGGTTGAACCTCCCGTGGAACTGGTTCTTCATGAAGTTAGTCCTGTAGTCAGCTCGTAACTCCATCACCACAAGATGGCAGCGTTCCTATCTGAGATATTCTAAAGGAAGAGGAAACGAGTCGTCGTCTTTATTTACACAAACAGATGACTGGTTCAGGAGGACGGTCCTGATCATGTGACACCTGTGATCATGTGATCTTTGTCACTGATGAAACAAACTGTCGTCTGCTTGTGAAACAAACTTTATTCTCCCAGAAACAACTTATCACCATCGGCAGTTTGAACAAAACATCAACATAAATACATCCCTCATCAATAAACAGGGACTGACCATGCCCCGCCCCCTCTCACCGATTGGCCGACTGAAACTCAATTAACTGACCGACAAACTAACAACTCAGTTCTTCTCAGGTAATCGTACCAACAACTGTCGCTCTCGACTTCAACGTTCGGAGCAGGAAGTTATTTGTGTCGGAGATTTGTAAATAAAGTTTTTTTGGCAACAAACTAACATGTGCAGAACTCTTTCACAACTTTCAATGTGAAGCTAACACGCTAAAGTGAGAACAGAAATACCTCAATACTGGAAGTATCGAGGGTTTTTTACGAAAAAAATACGGAAAGAATAAAGATTTGTCCTAATTATTTTTCATATATCATATCCTCTTTAACTTTTCCTGCCAACAGGAACGAGTTAGCTTCATGCTAACTCTTGAGGTATGTTTCAGCAGGATGTGCATCTCACTCACACGGTGGGGGGGATGTAGTGTGTCGCTGTGTGGTGGGGGGATGGGGCTGTAATGTAAGCAACCAAGTGGGCTGGGTTAGGGGCGGGGCAATAAACCCGTGAGTTGTGGCCTCCAGTCTGGAGCGTTCCCCACTGGACTGATGGTGGGAGGCAGTGGTAGGAGGAGTGATGGGGGAGGTGGGTTGGCTGAGGATGGGCAGGGTGAGGAGCAGAGGGCAGGTAGGTGGTGATGGGCGGGGCTTCATATGGCAGGTGTAGCATAGGGGGAGGGGGGAGAGGCGTTTGCTCCTGGTACAGATGAGCAGCAGAGGGGGCGGAGCCTGGAGGAGTAGGGCCGATGGAGGAGGTGGAGCCTTCCATCGATGGGGAGGAGCCTGTGGGGAGGGGGGGAAACAAATCAAACAATGCACAATTCAATCATGTTGTATCAGCTGATCTGTCATCACTGACCACCGCCGTGTCCGTCCGTCTGTCCATCTCCTGCCCTGGAGGATTCTGGGTAGGAGGAGGGGGGCTGATGGGAGGCAGCTGGGGGTAGAAGAAGAGGAAGTCTGATACTTAACAGGAAGTGGAGCTTCCATTTCCTGGGAACTACTACACCAGCTGTACTTCCTGTTCCCAGTTCAGGTCACATTTCTGATTGATGTTATTGTTCTGATGATCACGTCTGTCCTGAGGTCAGGTGATGAGGTCACCTGTGAGACCTGGACCAATCAGAGACGAGTCTTACCGTGCAGCGGCTCCTGGCTCAGGTAGGGGGGGTAGGGTTGGTAGGTGTAGTGGTTCTCAGGAGAGGGGGAGGAGAACGTCGTCTGCTGCTGCCAGTACCACTGGGGCGGGGGGGGGGGAGTAATTTAATATTATAATATATCATTATTTTAAATATTTAAAGATAAGAGTGTCACAGGAACTCACCTGGACGCCCAAGTTGAAGTAATACTGAAGAATTCTGCAGTCTGCACGCACACGCACACACACACACACACAGTAACATGAGTGACAGCAGCAGGTCAGTGTGGGTGTGTGACAGTTAGGATGGTTGACCTCTGACCTCGGGGTAAATCGCTGCCATTAGGGTCGTAGGAGTAAGGGGGCGGAGCCACCACGGTGCAGAGAGGCTCACCTAGCTCATTAACCAACCACGGAGAAGAAGCTGGGATTGACATGGAGGCTGAAGCGGAAAAGATCATTTTAAACACGTTCTGATGTCAATTATCTGAGGAAGCAGGTTTGTTTGTGTTAACATTGTCTCCAGAATGTAAACAAAACAGATCCACACGGAGGGTCTCTGTAAAATGCCTGTGTGTGTGTGTACCTGCTGTGTGTGTGTGTGGGTGGACACCTGAGCGTGTCTGTGTGTGTGCAGTTGGCGGCAGGTGAGCAGCTGCAGGAACATGCGATGATGGAGAAGAGGGTGAGGATGAGGAAGAGGAGGGTGAAGAGCCAACGACAGCTAAAGGCTTCACTACCTGTAACACACAAACCCAGTGAGTGTAGCTGGCGTCACAATTATTATGGTTTTACCATCTTTCTGTCCCCTCAACCCGCTGAAGGTCCTACCACGGGTATAAATACAAACAGAGAACATTTGTACCTGCTATGTGTGTGTGTGTGTGTGTGTGTGTGTGTGTACCTGCTGTGTGTGTGTGTGTGTCTGTGTGTACCTGCTGTGTGTAGTTGTAATTCATGTCTGGTCTCGGGGGAGAGTCAGCACATCCTCCTTCCTGTCCATCCTTTCACAACAAGAGAAAAGGTAAAAGCTTTCTGAAGCTTAGTGACATCACTGATCACATGATCATTATGACATGTTATCATGTTGTTAGCATGTCCTGTTCCGTGTCCTCCGTCTGTCCCTCACGTCAGAAGCATGTCCTCTGACAGACTGCCTCTCTTGTGTCTCTACAGATTCTGTGAAGTGATTGGTTGTTAAAGCTGTTACCTGATTGTTGGAGGCCTCAGCAGTTGTGTAACCACCGGACGTCTGGTAGTTCTGATCTGAAACCAAAGTCACAATCAACAGCTGAGGAAGCCACAGACACATCTGAGGTGAGTACTGGAATTACTGACAGGAAGCTGAGTGATGTGGGGACAGGAGGAGTCTGGAGAGGTGGAGATGTTCTGGGTGAGTTAGAGATCAACTGAACCAACCAGACCTTGATCTAAACTTCCCTTATCCGTCCCTTGAAGGAGAGTGTGCACCACACAACAGTGGAGAGTCACTGTGGTCAGTGTTCGAGTCCCGGGGGGGGGGGGGGGGGGGGGGTCACAAGGTCAATCTGGAAACTCTCTGTTCCCCAGATAAATACTTATTTCACAGGATGAAGCTACTTTAACAAGACTCACCCTGAGCACTGAAGATGAAATCCTCTGAGAACTCAGCTGAGAGACAAAGAGACAAAGCGTCAGGGGACAAAGAGACGGAGACAGAGTCAGAGTCCCGTGTGGTCCTCACCCTGGTCCTCAGCGGTGCTCGTGTCCTCCTGTTCGTCCTCTGAGGAGCACACTGGGGTGTTTGCAGGTCGATGTGAAGGGGGGTGGTGTCCAGAGGCTCTCTGAACTCGATAGGTGGAGCCAGGTGGAGGGGGAGGAGCAGTGCCCTGTGGGAGGAGTCAGAGTGAATCCAAACGGAAACGCATGGTCACATGTCTGCGTGGTCATGTGCTTCTCTCACCGGCAGCGGCGGGAAGACGGCGTCGCTGGCGTCGTCCAGCTGGTAGTACGTGATGGCCGAGTCCAGATCGCCTGGCTCCTCCCCCGTCTCCGCAGGGTAACCAAACTGACAATCTTTATTGATAGCAGCAACCAGCTGACGACGGCTACGACTGAACACAGTGAGACATGTGATCGACCACTGGGGGGGGCACAGTCACGGCTCTACATGGAGGTGTTGTATTATATTTATGTGATGATTACACATGTCATCATCTGGAATAGTCTAGTTTCTTTGTCTCTGTTTATCAACCTGTCTGAGACTGCAGATGAAAATGAGTCTAAGAGGCTCTGGAACATTGTGCTCATATTAAATAATGTGCACCGTCCCTTTGGATTCAAAGCAGATCATATTTCAGAGACAGGTCATCGTGGTGAACACCAACCACACACATGGTTGGTGGGACTGTGGCAAGGTGATGACATCATTTACCGGGACCTGAAGGCGTAGTTCTCATAGTCGTGGTAATATCGTCTTCCAGGGTGGTAATAGGTCAGCTGTGGGCCAATCAGGTGACGGTTGAGGAAACGGGTGGAGCTTCTGACCACAATCCATGACACACACACACACACACAGAGACACACACACACACACAGGAAGTCATCAGTATCAAGAGTAATTCATCGGTAACGCCTCCTTCAACATGCGTCACATGTCTTCACACCTGAGGTCAACCTGTGTCTCAGCAGGTGTGAATGTGATCAACTACACAAGTTCTACAAGTGTCAGTTCCCACCTGGACGCTCCGTAGCGAGGAGCTCTGACTGTAGGGTGGTGGTGGTGGTGGTGTGGGGGGGCGTAGGGATCATAGGTCATGGTTCCAGTTGAGGGAGGAGGGGGTGGGCGGGGGTGACCTGCCGGCTGGAAGCGAGGGGGCAGGCTGGATGGGGCGGGGCCTCCGTACAAAGGGGCGGGGGCTATCATGAGCTCGGCCCCCTTCATTCCACTGCTGCCCCGAGACTTCCTGAAGTAACGGTGACGATGATGACGCTGACCACGAGAGTCCAAGTCTGCACGAGGCCATAGGGTCAGGGGGGGGTTGCAAGAGGTCAGAGGTCATAGAATAACCTAAGCTTACCCAGATCTCCTTTTCTAGTTGGAGCAGCAACATTCCAGGCAGGAACTGGATTCACTGGTTTCAGATCCGTCAGAGGAACCAGGTGTCTAAGACAGAGACACATCACAACCATCTGACGTCTGCTGGTCTGGAGTCAGCTTCACACCTGATGCTTGGTTCAGATTAATGTGGAAGAGTCGTCAGATTAAATGTTTCATTACTTCTCTCCCAGCTCCTCGATGAACACGGTGACGGCTGACGAGTGGGTTCCTACTTCCTGGATGAAGGCGTTATAGTATTTCCCCTTTGGCTCCAGACGCACCTGAAACAACACACACACACACACACACACACACACACACACACACACACACACACACACACACACACACACACACACACACACACACACACACACACACACACACACACACACACACACACACACACACACACACACACACACACACACACACACACACTGGTGACAACATGATTTCACAGACTTGATGCTAATGACACATGAAGCTTCATTTCATCACAGTGTGTGTGTGTGTGCTGTCACCTGACACTTGTCTCCCAGGAAGTACTGCCTACCAGCGAACACCATATAATCCGTCTTCTGCATCTCTGTCAGTCACACAGCGCAGTAATCTGATTACTACAGCATCATTCAGCTGGATGCAATCTGATTACTGAGATAATCAATTAGGATGTAGACGACCAATCAGCATAAGAGTGAGTCACATGATCACCTCCTCATACGTCCACAGTATGAATGTTGTTTTTATGTCTCAGCACCAGTGACACCTAGTGGCCTGAAGGGGCATGTTTTCATTCTGTTTCTTTAGTTCTTGAGAACTCGATAAGTTGGTTCAAAACGTTCAGTTGAAAAATGAACTGAATCGACTTTGGTGGTTAGAGGTCAAAGGTCAGTGACCTTAGACTACTGTCCCTGTTAACAAGTTATCTTAAGAGCACCTCAAGGTGATTTGTTCACACTTGGCACAAAGCGATTGTTGCCTCACACTAAGTCCACAGGATCTTTGTGTTATTTGTGTTGGACCCACAACTCTCCTGAGATGAGGTCGACTGAAGTGGCTGCAGCTGCTGCTTTGTAGCTGCTGTGGAAACCTACGTCATCTTGTGTGAGTGAAACACAGCATGAAGGATTTCACTGTATCCTCCAAGAGCTGCGTCTGAAGGTCACCTGCTGCTTCACGGAGGAGGACCAGCCACCTGACCAGCCGCTCCCTCAGGGCGGAGCCACAACCTCCGCTGGGTAAGTTCCATTCTCAACCCTGATTGGCTTTCACCACATCGTGTCACAGGAATTATTCACTTGAGTTCTAATATTTCAATTCTAGCAGATGAAGTCTTTTCATTGTCTTACTTTGAATCTAATATCACAGCATTAAAAATCAGCTTCACCTTTAGTGAGAACTCACACACCAGCAGTGATGAGGTGCTACTGTCGAGTTGTGTATCTGTCGAGGTTGTGTAGCGGATCGTCTACTGCCTGCTCCACTATTATCTTACATAGCGTTTGCCCTGAGAAGGCAGGACTCATCTGTTAACATGGGAGCGGAATCGAAAACCCACCGTTCCGCTGTGCCACGGACATAACGGAGGAACTGGTTCGATTCCTGTGGTCAAAGGTCACGATGATGTAATGAGACTAGAGCTGCTCTGAATCCAACCTTCTTCTTTACATGTATAAAAAGGTTGTCAGTGTATGATGTGTGTGTTTGTCACGTGTGTGTGTGTGTGTTACCTTTGCAGGTGTCCTGCCACACGTCAAACTCCAGGTTTCTGTACACGTCTCCGTCCAGAGACTTCATGACCTTATAAGGAAGAGAGAGTCTGGACGGAGGAGCATCTGCAGGAGACTGAAAAACAAAATCACCACAACAACTAAACACAGCTGACACAAACACACACACACACACACCAACTGACTCAGATGTTTTGACCCCCTGACCTTTGTGTCATCTGTCCCACTTCGGTGTCTCTCCTCAGTAGCTCCAGCCGACTCCACTTCCTCCCTGCAGACGAAACAAACGCACCTGACTGTGGCTGTATTACACAGGTGCAGCTTGTGTTCTGTATTGTGTGTGTGTGTGTGTGTGTGTGTGTGTGTGTGTGTGTGTACCTTTGTCCTCGGTCCTCAGGTGTGTCGTAGCCGATATCAACATCACTACACATTGATGAGCTGTTCCTGTAGCAGCGACCTCCGACCCGGGAGGCCTCCATAGCCTGACAGAGCTCCACCTCCTCCACCCCAAACACCTGAGTGTAGAGCAGCTCGTACAGCACAGCTACACACAGACACACACACAACATCAATCACACAGACACACACACTGAAGGGACAACCCCTGATCAGCACTCACCCTGGCACAGCGCGGCGGAGGCGGGGTAACTCCTGGTGTAAACGATGTCATAGTGACCATTGATGGAGCAGCACAGCATCACCTAGGCAACACAGATGATTGACAGTCAGCACCGGAACTTCAGAAACAGTCAAACTAATCGGACCAATCAGAGGACTGGAAAACCAAAGACATGTTCTACCCCCCCGGTCAGGTGATGTCACCTTGTCCACAAAGTCGTCCTCTGAGATCACTGTGGCTGGTTTCCCCGGGTATCGATAGATCAGGAAACAACGCCTACACACAGACACACACACACAGACAGACACAGACACACACAGTGAAGTCTGGTGACATCAGTCCAGCAGAGAACATGTGATGCTCCTGGGTTCCTCACCTGTACAGCTGAGACAGAGCCTTGATCTCCACCTGACCCACGGTCTCCTGAGAACACACCCTCCGTTACCCACACACCTGTTCACACTCATAACACAAAGGTCAAAGGTCACGGCAGCTCACCTTCGGGTCCTCCAGGCGCTCCAGATATTTCTCGAAGGAACCTTCAACAAACTGAGAGAAGAAGAAGAACACACCTGAGCCTCCACCGCCATGGCAACGCACAGGTCACATGACAACTCACCGGCTCAAAGTTGAATCTGTTCGTTCTCATGAAGTCGGCACAGTCCTGACGGATCTTCTGATGGTAGTTCTGAGAGTAATACAACTACACACACAGACACATCATACTTTAGTAAAGTATTAAGTAAAGTACTTTAACTTCAGAGTTTTATTTTCTTCTTTAACTCAGTGATGGAGTAAGTCCTCCATCAGTTTCCATGGTAACAACAGTCAGTTGTTGCTCCCGGTGACAAAAACTGTGTGTAACAACTGACTCCTCCCCCCCGAGCTGTTAGCTTTAGCTCACCTGCTGACCCCGCCCTCCTGAAGCTGCTAGCTTATTAGCTTTAGCTGAGCTGCTGACCCCGCCCTCATGATGCTGCTAGCTTGTTAGCTTTAGCTGAGCTGCTGACCCCGCCCTCATGATGCTGCTAGCTTATTAGCTTTAGCTGAGCTGCTGACCTCGCCCTCATGAAACTGTTAGCTGACCCCGCCCTCATGAAGCTGCTAGCCTGTTAGCTTTAGCTGAGCTGCTGACCCCGCCCTCCTGAAGCTGCTAGCCTGTTAGCTTTAGCTGAGCTGCTGACCCCGCCCTCATGATGCTGCTAGCTTGTTAGCTTTAGCTGAGCTGCTGACCCCGCCCTCCTGAAGCTGCTAGCTCGTTAGCTTTAGCTCACCTGCTCGGACACGGCCCTGAACAGGCTGGACGCGTCTCGCGCCACCATCTTGCGGTAGAGTCCCACACTGGACAGGAACTCGTCCATGTTGACGAAGTACTTCTTCAGCCCTTTCTGCATCCCTCCTGCTCGCCGCTCCGCTCGGTACCGGCTCCTCTGGACCGACAGGTGCCGGCAATCACACCTGATGAGCGGGAGGCCGCCGACACGTTCAAGGACCGAGCGAAGCTCCGGAAATATGACATTTAACGTGAGGACACAAAGATTCTGTTTAAAAGATTCAGAGCGAAGACAAAATAACAATTGATCACATTTTCATGTACGATGATAGAACTGAGAAGTTTAAGACATATATGGTTAAGAATGAAACTAGATCACAGTCTGTGGTAAAGCTCTTCACTGAAAGATCTGCTCACATGTTTAACAAAATTATTCAACCAATCAAATTCAACCCAACAATTCACTGGACGGGGGACAGATCATATCATTTTATATTATAATATTATATTATATTTTATTGTGTCATGTCATACTATATTATATTAGGTCATGGTATATTATATATATAATTATGTTATGTTATGTTATGTTATGTTATGTTATGTTATGTTAGTTCACAATACCAGTCAGTACGTGGAGGACTGTGCTCTCTGAACAATAGGGGGCGCTGAAGTTCTCACTGTCATCGTCCTCATTAACAGAAGAAAAGACGGTGATAGTGCGCATGCGCATCATTACAACCTGTGGAGGGCGGTTCGACGGGATTCAGGGTCAGACCGGGTCCGTCAGTGAGATCCCAATCCGGGTCCAGATGTTCAGGTTCGGGCTCCGGAGGCTCCGGCAGCTCGACCGGCCGCTGGGCCTCCTCTCTGCCGGCTCAGCTCGCTCCTCCAGCGGCTGTGCTCCGGAGCTGCCCGCTGCCCGGGTCCGGAGCACCTTCCTGGAGTTCTTCCGGCAGAGACACGGACACCTGCTGGTCCCGTCCTCCCCGGTCCGGCCCAGGGGAGACCCCAGCCTGCTGTTCGTCAACGCCGGCATGAACCAGGTCTGGGTCCAGTCACCGGTGCGGCCCGGATAGCTAACAGCTGACGGCTAGCGATTTCAAAATAAGAGTCGATGGATCTCACGTGCAACCAATGAGAACACTTGATCTTTATTGTGTGAATGAAACTAGTAGTTTTCACTAGTTTTAAACAATTATAAATAAACGTACTAGTGAGAGCTCATAACCACGTTGATCATTAACCTGTTGAACTGTTTAATGATAGAATAATAAATGTTTCTGTTGTTGAACTTCATTTTCACACAATTGACCTGAATCCATATTTTCTTCAGGTGATGGATCCTCGTGTGTGATGGATGACCACATGAGGATCCATTAATCTGACATCTGATCAGAGTTCCATCACATTGTTAACTGTCAGCATCCTTATTGATCCAGCAGCTGATTGTTTGAGTTGTCTATAAATCACATTTTATTATTATAGCCCATATTCAGAAATCACTATGTCCAATAGATCTTAACAAGGAGGAGCATCCTCTGATCTCAACCTCCAACAAGAGTAGAACTACCACACCACCTCCCAGGACACACAGGGGTGTGATACTCTTCTTTGCTGGTTCTTCATTCATGCTGTTCTTCCTCTGCTCAGTTCAAGCCCGTCTTCCTGGGTACGGTGGACCCCCGCAGTGCGATGGCCTCGTACCGCCGGGTGGTCAACAGCCAGAAGTGCGTCCGAGCCGGAGGCAAGCACAACGACCTGGAGGACGTGGGCCGGGACCTGTATCACCACACCTTCTTCGAGATGCTGGGAAACTGGTCGTTTGGAGACTACTTCAAGGTCAGGGGTCACTTCCTGTTTGGAGGGGGGGGAACCTGTCCAGCCTCACAGTGAGTTGTGTGTGTTTTCAGGAGGAGGCGTGCTCGATGGCGTGGAACCTCCTCACGGAGCATTATGGGATACCTGCAGACAGACTCTACGTGTCTTACTTTGCTGGAGATGCTGCGTCGGGTTTATCTGCTGATGAGGAGACTCGACAGATCTGGTTGGACGTCGGGTACGAGACTCACACTGAAGGGTTCAGGGTCAGGCTCTGGTTCTAGATCAGACTGAAGGTCAGTGATGATGTCTTCTCCTCAGGGTCCCCCCCAGTCGACTCCTGCCATTCGGCCTCAAGGAGAACTTCTGGGAGATGGGCGAGTCGGGCCCCTGTGGCCCCTGCACCGAGATCCACTACGACCACGGTGGGGGACGAGACGCCGCCCAGCTGGTCAACGCTGACAGTCCTGACGTGGTGGAGATCTGGAACCTGGTCTTCATTCAGTACAACAGGTACCCACACACTCACTCACACACACACTCACTCAAAGCTTACACACACCTACATTAAACCTGGTGTGTGTCTTCAGGGAGACGGACCACAGTCTTCGTCTGCTGCCTCGGTTCAGTGTGGACACTGGTATGGGTCTGGAGAGACTGGTGAGCGTCCTGCAGGGGAAAAGATCCAACTACGACACCGACCTCTTCACCCCCCTGCTCCACGCCATCCACCAGGTAGTCAGCTGAACCCGGTCCACCTGCACATTATCCAGGATTCACCAGGAGGTGTGAAGTCTGTTCTCAGGGTTATAGTTTGAATGTTGGTTGTGTTAATATATCAATATCAATCTGTCTGTCCTCAGAGGTCAAAGGTCGGGGCGTACCGCGGCCTGACGGGTGCAGCAGACCAGGGGAAGGTGGACATGGCCTACAGGGTGGTGGCCGATCACATCCGCACTCTCTCAGTCTGCATTGCAGACGGCATTCATCCAGGCATGTCCGGAGCCGAGTGAGTCTTCCACCAATCAGCTGTCAGTTTCCACAGCGCGACACGAGCACTTTGTGTATTTTGTGTATTTGTGTTTTTGTGTATGAGGTTGGTGCTGAGGAGGATCTTACGCAGAGCGGTCCGTTTCTGTGTGGAGGTCCTTCAGGCTCCTCCAGGTGCGCTGGCCAGCCTGGTCCCTGTGGTGACCCACACCCTGGTGAATCACCTTTAATCGCTCTGACACGTCTCACGAGAAGCACTTTCAGGAAGTCGCCTCATGTCACGTGATCACTTAAAAATATAAAAACATAAAGTCACCTGTGGGAACGTCACTAATCCCCCCCCCCCCCCCCCCCCTCGTCCGCAGGGCGACGTGTATCCTGAGCTCCACACGGAGGTCGACCGGGTGAGTCACGTGTTCACGTGTTCCCTGACATGTGTCAGTTTCTCTGAGGAAATGACGTCAGCTGCGTGTAACAGCAGCTTCTGATTGACAGCTGGTGTTCTCCCTTCAGATCATGGACATCATTAACGAGAATGAGGCTCACTTCCTGTCGTCTCTGCAGCAGGGCAGCCGGCTGATCCACCGCACACTCAACAAAATGGACCAAAAACATGGAGTCTTCCCTGGTCAGTCCCCCCCCCCCCCCAACGCACCACGACTCCCAGGTTTCAGAATGTCCTCGTGTCCTGATTGGGATGTTTGGGATCTGCGCTTAATGCAACAAGACCTTCGATAAATAATGAAAATATTAACAATTTGTATTGAAAGTATATATTATGTAAATATATAATGAAATCACTATAGTTTGTGCATCACATTTAAATAATACTGCAAGAATACTGATAACCGTGATAACTGTGGTCACAAAGATCTTGAAACAAAGTTTTAATCCCAACGAACACAGTAAAGCAGAGGGGTCTCTCAAACTCTCTCCTACTCTCTCACTCTCTCTCTACCCCCCCTCACTCTCTCTCTCTCTCCCCCCCTCTCGCTCTACCCCCTCTCTCTCTCACTCACTCACTCTCTCACTCTCTCTCTACCCCCCCTCACTCTCTCTCTCACCCCTCTCTCTCTTTCTCTCACACTCACTCACACTCTCTCTCCCTCTCTCTACCCCCCCTCTCACTCACTCACTCACTCACTCACTCACACTCTCTCTCTCTCTCACTCACTCACTCACTCACTCACTCACTCACTCACTCACTCACTCTCACTCTCTCTCTACCCCCCCTCACTCTCTCTCCCCCCTCTCTCTCTTTCTCTCTCACTCACTCACACTCTCTCTCCCCCCCTCTCACTCACTCACTCACACTCACTCACACACTCTCTCTCTCTCTCTCTCTCTCTCTCTCTCTCTCTCTCTCTCTCAGCCCCGGTGGTCTGGTCTCTACACAGGGATCTGGGCTTCCCACTGGACCTGGTGGACCTGATGTTGGAGGAGAGGGGGGTGCGGGTCGACCGTCAGGAGCTCGATCGACTCGTTGCAGGAAACCTTAAGGTTACTATGGAAACCAGACCCTATCATAAACATATTCACTCCAGACTCAAATCGAGGACCAGCTGCATTACCTTCTGTGAAGCAGACAGGGGGCTTTTATTGTGAAAACCCGGACCTGATCTCACCTGTAGTGGGCTGTCAGGTGAGTGATGATGTCATCGGGGCCCTGTCTGTACTGCAGGTGGCGTCCGAGCTGCGGTCAGGTGACCGGTCCCACGTGACGCTGGACGTGGTCAGCCTGGCGGCGCTGCAGCGTCTCCCCGTCCCCCACACCGACGACAGCCTGAAGCACCGGTACCGACAGGAAGAGGAACTATACGGTGAGTCACCCTGCACAGGCCTCACCCCCCCGCTCGCTCCAGGTAACCATCTCCTCTCCTCGCAGTTTTCCCACCATGCAGTGCGACGGTCCTGGCGCTGTACGACGGTCGGACTCTGGTGTCAGAGGTCACCAAGGGTCAGCGCTGCGGCGTCATCCTGGACCAGACGTGTTTCTACTCTGAGCAGGGGGGGCAGTCACATGACCAGGGCTACTTCACACGGGATGGCCTGCAGGTGAGCGGACCACCCACAAACGAAGGGCATTGTGGGTAAGTGTCCAGATGAGGCATGACCCCAGGTGTTTCCTGTCTCTTAGGACGTGCTGTTTCCTGTGGAGCACGTGGCCGTGGCGGGGGGGTACGTGGTCCATCAGGTGACCGCCCCTGAGCTCCTGCAGACCGGAGACCAGCTCCACTTACACCTGAATCAGGTAGACAGGAAGTAGACCCTGGACATGTCCTCAGTGACGTTCACTGATCAGATGGAGTGCATGTGAAACTTGTTGGAGATGTTTGTCTGTCTGTGTTCAGGGACACCGGCTGGCGTGCATGGTGAGACACACGGCCACTCACCTGCTGAACTTTGCTCTGAAGACAGTTCTTGGTCTTTCAGTTCATCAGAGAGGTTCTCACGTGTCAGCTGATCGACTCCGCTTCGACTTCACTGCCAAGGTCAAACACTGTCTGTCCCTCTGTCTGTCCCTCTGTCTGTCCCTCTGCCCGTCCGCCCCTCTGTCTGTCCCTCTGTCTGTCCGTCCCTCTGTCTGTCTCTCTCTGCTTGTCCCTCTGCCCGTCCGCCCCTCTGTCTGTCCCTCTGTCGGCCTGTCCCTCTGTCCGTCTGTCCCTCTGCCCGTCCCTCTGTCTGTCTCTCTGTCTGTCCGTCCCTCTGTCCGTCTGTCTGTCCCTCTGTCTGTCCCTCTGTCTGTCTCTCTCTGCTTGTCCCTCTGTCTGTCTGTCCCTCTGTCTGTCCCTCTGTCTGTCCCTCTGTCTGTCTCTCTGTCTCTGATGGTTCTAACGTCTCTACCTCAGGGTTCTCTGAGCGTCTCTCAGCTGCAGCAGGTAGAAAAATGTGTTAACGACATCGTCGCAGCCAATCAGAACGTGTACAGCCAGGAGGTTCCTCTGCAGAGCGCCAGGAGCATCAGGGGACTGAGGACAGTGGACGAGGTGAACGTCAGTCCCTCATTGGACCAGGTCCTTCTCTCTGTAGGTGCTCTGACCGTCTGTAACTTCCTGTCTCAGGTGTATCCTGACCCTGTCCGTGTGGTGGCGGTGGCAGTCCCGGTTTCTGAGCTGTTGGCCAATGGGACAGACAGACAGACGTCTGTGGAGCTCTGCTGTGGAACGTATGACTGAAACACACTTATTGCATGTACTCAACAACACACAGGACTCTTATTTTGAAAGCTGTGAAACATTGACAGGAAGTGTGAACGTGTCCCGCTGCTTCCTGTCTCTGTTCAGTCACCTGCTTAAGACCGGAGCTATCGAGGATCTGGTGATTGTCTCCGAGAGACAGATGGTCAAAGGAATCAGTCGCATCATCGCTGTGACGGGACAGGAAGCGACACGGGTCGGTGACATCACATCCTGTCTCCTCCTGATGTTTATAAAAATAAAAGTGTGAATAAATGATAAACTGGTTGTGTGCAGGCTCGGGAGGCGGGTCAGGTGTTGTCTGAGGAAGTGGACTCTCTGGCAGCCAGACTGACAGACTCCGCCCACTGCAGCTTCGACTCCGCCCAGCGCTTCGCAAAGGAGATTGGCGTCCTCTCTGATGTAGGTATCTTACCCAGAATGCAATACGCCCTGTGAGACTGTAGGCTGCATTCAGAAAGTCCAAATAATCTGATTCCAAACCACATTCCAGGAAAGACGAGAAGAAGAAACTGTAAGAAGTTAGAAGAAGAGTGACAGTGCAGAGAAACTGACTTTCTGTTTGACCCCGAGCTGTCTCTGTCTGTAGACTGTAGATACCACCCCCATTCCCCAGTGGCAGCGCAGAGAACTGCAGCTCCGCCTCCGAGCTCTGCAGAGGAGCAGCAACACGGCCGTCAGGAAGCTGGAGACCAGAGAGGTGAACTTTCACTCCTGAGCTGTTTAACTGATGATCTGTTGTCCCCAACAATAACACTGTCTGACGCCGGGTTCACACCACGGAAGCGACGCCGAAGCGCCAATCCTCTGGCTCCCATCCACTCCCATGTTAAATCGATGTGCTGAACACACCGGAGGCTGAAGCACTGCGTTGTGCCGCGGCTGCCTCGCGCCGTGAAGCGATCGTTTCGGCATCGAGTCTATTTTTTCTGCTTGACGCGAGCGTATCGCGACAGGAAACACACTGAAAAACTATTTTAAACGATATTGACGTCATATTTTATATGATATAAATTATCAAATATGCATCCCATACTTTGTATTCACCCTCTGTTGTCCTGGAGTTTTAATTTTACCACTTTTACCGACCACATTATTAAATGTCCCCCTCTGCCCATCCACTACAGCCACACAAGCAGTCATAATGATAAAAAGAGAGAGAGAGGGGGGGCTACGTATTCTCCACATAGGCTTGAGTGGAGAATACATAATTTACCCTCGACCCCCGATTTTTTTTTTGATATTAAATTAATAATTGAAGTGGAGAAGTGCAGTGAGTTGTATGATCCTCGGAACATGTTGTATAAAGACAACACCAAGGAGGACACATGTTGGGACGCTGATGCAGTTCATTTTGGAGCAACAAGTAAGTATATGCTTGAAAAAAAATATGAAATGCCTTTTTTACTGCAGGCTGATAACAGCGGCGCTTCGGCGCCCGGTGTGAACCCGGCGTGAGAGGGAAGTCCTACAGATCTGGTACAAAATGAAGATTGTATTTGAGAGGTCATAGGTCATGGCTGGTAGCGGTGTACAACCACAGGATGGGGATCGTATTATGCTGATCTGAGTGTTTTCCCATCATGCTTTGCTCAGGCTGCAGGTAATGCTCAGGCTCTGCTGGAGAAGCACGGCAGGAAGGTTCTGCTGGTGGACACGTTGGACACGGACTCCCTGTCGGTGAGAACCTGATGTTCCTGTAGCTCCGCCTCCCAGACAGCACTGTGCTGATTGGTTGCTCTGTAATGAATATCAGTTGCTGTGATTCAGAAAAATATATAAATCCAAAGGAAATGGAGAAATCATAAAAGGAAAATGACTGACTTCCACCTGTTCCAGGTTGTGATGAAGACGGTGAACCAGGTGAGCGCCCTCGCTCCTCTCAGCTTCGTGATGCTGCTCGCTCACCAGAGGCATTCTGGGAAGGTTCTCTGTGCCTGTCAGGTTCCAAAGGTAACTGTCCGAAACATTCTCTTCCTCTGTGTCCGTTTGAATGACTGGTGACAACACCTAGCTGCATTAACCCCAAGTCAGCTTCAACCGGGGGGGGGGGGGGGGGGGGCTTTAAAGCTTCTAATTGGCTTGGTTCTTCCCACAGGATGCAAACTCTCTCCCGGCCTCTGATTGGGCGCTGGCGGTGTGCCGTCAGCTCGGGGGGACTGCTGGTGGCACAGCAGTGGTTGCAAAGGGAACAGGAAGTAGCAGTGACATCACAGAGGCGCTGAGGTGGGCGGAGGAGTTTGCCCGACAGAAAACACAGCGATGACGTCTTGGAGAGAAGGGACATGAGGTCACAGCGCCTCCTGCTGGAGGATTTAACACCAGCCCACAGGCGCAACTGTCTCCTTCTCATTGGACAACAGCTTCAGCATTTAAATGGACATTTCATTGATTTGAACTTCTTTGTTTTAAAAGAAATAAAACCACAGATTCTGTTTTTAAATTCTCTTTATTCTGAATTCATGATTATTAATCCTTCAACCAGCTCATTACAGTTTCTCATTAAAACGTGATCAAACGTCAGATTAGGTCTGAACGTCCTGATCTGAATCAGACGGGTCCGGGTTCCTCAGAGCATGGACACGTTCAGCCACTGCAGAAAAACACAATGGCACAACTCACTTATTGTTCTAATCACTCATGTGACCTGTGAATAAAAACACAGAAGGTTCTCACCTCCAACATGCTCAGCTCGATGGTTCCTGAGTTGTCTCTGTCCAACTCGTGGAACGTGTCTGAGAGAAAACATTGAAATCACAATCATGGTTCGTGAGGACAGGGTGGTATGTGAGGACAGAGATGTTAGTGAGGACGTTGTGGTTAGTGAGGACAGTGTGAGGACTGTGTGGTTAGCGAGGACAGAGTGGTTAGTGAGGACGTGTGAGGACGTTGTGGGTAGTGAGGACAGTGTGAGGACAGAGTGGTTAGTGAGGACAGAGTGGTTAGTGAGGACAGGGTGGTTAGTGAGGACAGTGTGGTTAGTGAGGATGTGTGAATGGTGTGGTTAGTGAGGACAGTGATCTTCAGGAGGACAGTGATGTTAGTGACGACACTGGGTTCAGGAGGACGGGGTGAGAACGTGTGAATGGTTTGGTTAGTGAGGACAGTGTGGCTCAGGAGGACGGTGTGAGGACAGAGTGGTTAGTGAGGACAGTGTGGTTCAGGAGGACGGTGTGAGGACAGAGTGGTATGTGAGGACCCACCGAACATGGTCTCCAGACGAACCAAGCAGCTGACGAAGTTGTCGAAGTCGATGGTGAGGTCTTGTTCACTGTACCGAGCCACGAGGACCTGATGAAGAGGATTATTCAGACTGAACCCTGAAGAGCACAGAGGGTCAGAGGTCATGTATGTGAATCACACGACTGGATCATGTGATTCTCTGAAGGTTAACAGCTTCTCCTACAGTCTCTACTTCCTGTTCAAGCTTCATGTTATCTGCAAGACTAAAACTTATTTGATTCAAGATCTTTTTTAAAGCTTCTTTCAGACCTGAACTAAGCTTCTACCACGTGGCGGATGAAACAGGAACCATCAGCTTCTCTACCTGCTTCCTCCACAGCCAGTCTCATCTCTGTGGAGCTTATGGTCCCCGTCTGGTCCACGTCCTTCTCTCTGTAGATGGACTGTCACAGGACGATAGGCGGGTTAACGGGACATGTCATCTCACTGAGGTCAAAGGTCAACACACAACTCACCAGAAAGTTTTCGATCTTTGTCCACAGAATTTTGAACTCGACCAGCCCCAGTTTCCCGCTGCCGTCTTTCTGCAGCAGACGTTCAGGAAGCGAAGCGTAGATTGTTACGGACATTTTGAGAGTTAGAACTCGACTCTGTTTATATCTAACTCCCCCTGGTGGTGGATTCAAAAAACGACATCTGACACCTGAACAGTGAGTTCATGTTTATCAGTTTCACGGTCTGTCTCTGTCATGTATTAGGTGTTTAAGTAATATTTATACAAATAAATATACAAATATAATCTATATCATAAGTTTATATTTATATATGCTGTGCATCTGCCAATGGGCTCGTTGCTGCCTCACTGCGAGCTGAACACTCAACATCACGACTGCTTTCTGTCCCGGCTCCTAATCGTTTTAATAACACTTCTAAGTCACTGACATGAAGAACTTTGTAGTTTGTCTTTCTTGAAGATAATTGTTCTTCTTAGCTTCTTGTTCTGGTTTGTTTCCTCATGGCTGAGCAGTGAACTGAAATTAAATGTAAAACTGAATTGAATCCCGTGTGAGGAGCCGTGTCCTGCGGTGGAAGGATACGTCCAGCAGGTTGACCATGTTGCGACACGTCGTGATGCTGAAGCCGCTGGTCTGGATGTCAGAACCTGTCGGACACAAACACACCGCCGGTTATTTCACCGTGGACGGAGACAACCCGGGTCTGAGGCTCAGTCTTACGTTTGGTCACCACTTTGTTGAGGATCTTCATCAGCTCGAAGGCGCTGATCTCACAGTCCTGTGGCGGAGAGACGCTTCGTCACGTACATGTCAAACAACCTGATCTGAGACAACACGATCATCAGCAGCTCACCTCCCCCGCCAGCTGTCCGAATAGACTTCTGAACCGATTGTCCACATCGTCCTCGTCCAGCTCCACCTGAAGACACAAGGGGCAGACGTTGAGACCATCGTGTGATGACACAACATTTGTGTCATTTGTTGTTCAGAAACATGTAAAATCTCGACATTTGAGAAGCTGGAAACACAAAGATTCTTTTTCAGGAAGAATCTTAATGAGCTGTGTGTTTCCTCATTTTGATGTTTGTTGTTTTGTTTTGTTTTTACTGACACTCAAAACCTGTCTCACCTTCTTCACTCTGGACTCGATGGGGTCGTCCAACTCTCTGCAGGAAGACAAACAGCCACAGATTAACTCAGCGTCTGCAGGTCCTCTAACACCCCCACCCCCCCCCCCCCCCCGCCCCGGGAGACCTACTGAAACTCGGCCTGTTTCTCAGAGAAGACCCGGACGTGGAAGTCTCCGTTGAGGTTGGCATCGAACGTGGACGGGATGATCAGATACTCTCCGGGCGGCAGACAGAAGCGGCTGCAGACTTCTCGCAGGTTGATGAAGGTTTCTGAGCGAGCGGCGGAGGCGTGACGCAGGAAGAAGTTCTTGTTGAGGTGCACGGTCCTCTGACCAGAGAACTGACGGACACAAGGAGGCAGCTTCACGTCACAGAACAGTTCACAGACAATAAAAGGATGCAGCCGAGGAACCGACTCAGAAGGGGAAGAAGAAGAAGAAGGGTGTGTCAGATGATCAGTACCTCGTCAGGAACCTGAAACACAAGAAGCAGACATTCACACACATGAACCTCCGAGTCCAGAAGTGACCTCACGTCTGCTTCTGCTTGTATCTGACACCTTCCGAGCTTCCTGCTTTTCTTTCATTGGCTCCTGCTCACACTCAACAGGTGTGAAACAAGAGGTGACAACCAATCACCTGTCAGAAGCTGTGGCTGCTGCTTCTGCTGGTTAAACTGTTTCCTGACTGCAAACTGGGAACCTGCTCCACTTCCTCTCTCACTGTGCCCAGTTCACTCAGAGCTGGTCCAACCAGCTTTGTTTCTGAATCAGAATTTCTCCTTGAGGCCAAACTGAGTCATTGCGCAGATCTGTCAATCATCCAGAAATGTGTCTTCACCTCGTAGATGGCAAATCCGATCGTGTGCATGTCCTCTCCCATCTTCCTCTTGCATCTGCGGTTCTTCTGGATCAGCCCGACCACAAAGCTGCAGCCAGCCTCGCCGTCCTCAGGGTCGTCGTCCTCCTCGTCCAGCTTGATGACAAACTGAGGGTTCGTCCAAAAGGTGTCTGTGGTCCCAGAGAAAAGGGTCAGAAGGTCAGAAGATCTTTAGAGAAACATGTGGCAGGACCTGCAGGATGTTGTTAGATGATTCTTTTGTGACCTGCTCTTATTCTGACAGGATCACTCACCAGGGAAGTTCCTGCAGCCTCCAGCGGTGGAGCCTCTCCTCCAGCTGCCCTCGAACTTGGACAGGGCCCACTTGGAGACGCCCTCGTCACTCAGAGCGTCAGGCGTCAGGTTACAGATCTCCACCCGGGAGTAATGTCGCAGGAAGTCGGTGAAGGACATCCTGCAACACAGAGCACCAGGTTTCTCCTCGTTCACAGAACCTGGTGACAACATTCAGGTGGTTTGTAGGAAAACAGAGAAATCGTTTACCAGAACTCTCCGTCCTCTGAGCGATGACTCAGCCGCTCTCTGTCCTCGTCACTGATGTAACGCCAATTCATCGAACTGTCGGAGGGGAGAGCAGTTAGACAAAGACAAGAGGGTTCAAGGACACCATGTGAAACTACAGTTCCCATAATGCAGCTGAACACCGTGGTCCCCTCCCGTTCTGTCAAATACAAGCAGCTGAAATGTGAGTCTCAGCCACCAGGAGGCAGCAGAGTAACGAGTCAGTGATCTGAGGCGTTAGTAGAGGATCAGTCTTCAGCTCAGGACAACAGGGAGGGGAGGGGCCAGGGGACACAAGGAGCTGCAGGTGTGATTGACCCGGGTCAGGTGACTCCACGATTCATTCAGGTGCTATTCATGTAGAATGTTGCAGTTGCAGTACTTCACGTTGTTGTATTAATGTAGTATGTTACAGTTGCAGTACTTCACGTTGTTGTATTAATGTAGTATGTTACAGTTGCAGTACTTCACGTTGTTGTATTAATGTAGTATGTCACAGTTGCAGTACTTCAGTGTAGTATTCATGTAGTATGTTGCAGTACTTCAGTGTGGACCTACTCATCACTCCAGGCTCCGGTCCACTCCACTTGACCCCAGGGATTCCTGACCCGGATCAGCTTCTCCTTGTCTCCACGGTACTCCACCTGCAGCCCATCACACACAGAGCAGACCACAGTGATGTGATTGGATATTAATATTTAAATATTTTATTTGCAGGCATCTTTCTGAGCACTCGAGGTCACCTTACACAGCAGCGATAAAAAGAAAACATCAAAAACATCACAATATAAATGATCAAGTCCCCACATCACATGAAAAGAAACAGTCGAGCAGCAGCCCCGCCCTCTGACGGTCGTTGGTTACCAGCCGCCTTTAAACCAAACAAAGAAGAAGAAGAAACCCCGCCCCTTTTCAGGTCACATTCAGATCCAACAAAAAACAACAAAATGTTAACGACATGTCAGTGTTGATTGGATAACTGACGACAGGTGAGGTCCTGTCTCATCTGAACAACAGGAACTCAAGCTGCTAATGCTGATGGGAAATTAAACACACACACACAGGTGGGGGGTGCTCGCTCACCTCAGCTGCACCTGTCAATGAGTAGGCGTGGCCTTTCACCAGCTTCTGAGAGGTAACTGCCTCTGAGTCGGACGAACTCGTGATCTGAAAGAAATGAGACACACACACACACACACACACACACACACACACACACACACACACACACACACACACACACACACACACACACACACACACACACACACACACACACACACACACACACACACACACACACACACACACACACACACACACACACACACACTTTCTGACATTAATATTTAGAATAAACTTCTGCTCTGTAGGAAACTCTCGTGTTTCACACTGTCCCATGTTTCCTCATCACATGTTGTTTAACACACATCATGTCTGCACAGTGTCACATCAGCAGTGGCCTCACGTCGATGGAGCAGCCCAGCAGCGAGCCTCGGTCCAGAGCCTTCTGGATGATGTGGAACAGATGTGGATCTGGTCTGTTCAGGTCGTGGACCTCAGCGATGCCTCCTGTGAAATCCTCGAAGCCCTCGGTGGTCGCTCCTCCGGACAGAGCCTCGTAACATCCGTTCACCCTGAAGTGACATCACACATCAACACCTGACGACTGCTGTGTGTGTGTCTGTGTTTGTTTGTCTGTGTTTGTTTGTCTGTGTTTCTGTGTGTGTGTGTGTGTGTGCAGATGGGTGTGGTTCTCTCTGACTCTCCCTCTATAATCAAATGTGAAGAATGCAGGGTGGAGGCTGGACGACATGTGGCAACTCACACCTGAACAGGTGACCACTCCTGCATCACAGTTTTTTGTGGGTGAGGCTGAAGTTGTATTGTGTTCAGAGCCTGAGGAGGTCGACAGCCTGAAGGTGCTAACATCTCAGACTCGCTCTCCAGACATGGAATGTCACCTTTCCTGTTGGGAGAGGGTCTGAGCTGCTGGGAGACGTACAGCTCTCCACTGAGATACAGTTCTACAGCGGGTTCTGGACCAGACGAGAGGGACTGGAGCTGCTAAAGGTGATGGATGCCAGGTGGGAGGGGGGGAACTCAGATTCAGAAGGCCCTTTGAAAAGGGACCCACCAGAGTCACCTGGAGGGGGGGCGTTCACAAGGTGGTTCATACGTGAACTTGGTACCTGAACACCTTCGGCAAACAATCTATGAAAGACTCTGTGGTCGGATCATAAATCACATCTGAGGCCTGTTCACCACACTCAGCTGATCAGCTCCTGGTGGTGACTGTATCAGAGGCTGCAAGGCAGACCTGGGAAACCAAAATGAGTTGAGAGGATACACTGGGAACATCTGATGGAGGCCCCCGCCGAACTCCTACCTCTGTTCAGGGCCTCCATTCCATAAGCAGCAGGCTGGAGGTCTAAAGATCGTCGGTGTCTGTCGAGGCAAACAACCAGCAGCAGAGAGGGCTGGAGGTCTCCTGGAGCAGCAGACAGGTGCCAAGAGGCCAGGAGGGTTGCGGCTTCTGCTGTCGCGGAAGCAAGAACTTGGGTGTGGGAGGAGTTCAGAAAGTTCATGGAGAGGAACTTTCAGTTTGCCACAAAGAAGATCTGGCAAACAATCTGCTCTGGAAGGGAAAGCGTGGCTTGGCCCAGACTGTGAACAGTCAAAGGAGGGAACATCTAACCTGGACTGGGGACATCACTGAGTCATGGAAGGAGCTCTTGAAGGAGCTTCCTAAAGCCATCCTACATGTCTGCTGGGTTCAGACATCTGGAGGGAGCTGGGAGAAGAACCTGTCCTCCATGTTGAAAGAACACAGTTCAGGTGGGCCAGGTATCTAGTACCTGGCCCTAGGATGTCTCCTGGGAAACCACCAGATGTATGTATGAGTGAATGTGATGATGATGAAACTATAAAAAGATTCAGACCGGAGCCGACCGGATCTGATTAGAATCATCAGACCAGACCTCAGCTGATCTCCAGTCAGTTCCTCACTTGGCGTAGGCCTTCTCCAGCAGAGCGCTCCAGAACTCCCTTCCCTCGGCCGAGTGGACGAACAGCAGCTCGTCCTCTTTCACCGGCAGCCGGTCATCGATCACCACGTCCACCCAGTCTCCGTACTGCCAGAACTACACACACACAGAGAACAGGACTCGTCAGGTTCTGGTTCCAGAGTCGTTGTACTAACGACCACTGAACGGGTCAGCCACCACCCGATCTGTACCCGAGCGCTGGTACTTTAACCTGGTACTGGTATTTCTCACAGTGGTGTGTACTGATGTACCTGGAAGTGGAAGATTCCAGCGTACTCCCCCTCCTGGAAGCTCTGCCCGTGTGGAACGACCCGAGCCAGAACTTCCTGGTTCAGAGTCAGAGAGGCGATGGCGGCGAGCAGCCAGCAGTCACCTGGATGACACACAGACAGGGGGCGGGGCTTAAAGCTATGGCAGAACACAGAGGCAGTGAAAAGGATCATGGGAGTTTGGTTTCTTCTGTTTATGAGCTGACTGTTGGAGCTCAGATGTCGGATAGTCATGAAACACACCATCAGTGTTCAAAGGGAGGAGTCAGTGAGCTCCTCAGGGATTGGCTGCACGGTGTTTCCTGTGTTCCTATGGTAACGGTTTCCCTCCTGGAGGAGAAACGTCCGCTTGTTTACAGTTTCAGTCGGCACGACAACACGCCCTGACCGCAACTGTACACACACACACACACACACACACACACACACACACACACACACACACACACACACACACACACACACACACACACACACACACACACACACACACACACACACACACACACACACACACACACACACACACACACACACACACACACACACACACACACACACACACACACACACACAGAATTTTCCAGCTCTCTGATGCAGACGCTTCGTGTGATTCATCCCCGTCAGAGGCGTTCAGGTGCATTGAGCAGAGTCAGACATTTCAGTCCCAGTTTTCACGAGACTCCACTCGTAGTTTGATGAAGTCTAGAGAACATCTGTAATCAGGTCTTCACACCACAGAGCACCTCACACCTGATGACAGTGAACACATCACTCAGAGCCAATCATTCATCGTCAATCACCAGATTCAGGTTCAGTCTCATCACACTCACACATGTGTCTTTCTGAAGCTGTGAGGACATCAGTGACATGACCTCTGACCCCTGAACCCGACCCTTCAAACTGTCTCTGAAACGGTGTGGTCACTAAGATGCTGAGTCACAGACTGAGATCAGATGCACGTCCTCACCCAGAGCTCCCTGACAGATGTCGGTCCTGGACGCTCCGGACACGATGAACTCGGGGTCAGAGGTCAGCTCCTGCAAAGACAAACAACAGCTGATGAAGATGTGTCCTGGAGGTGCTGGTCTTACCTGAGACAGGAACCTGCAGACAGAAGCTCTGAAAACACCTCCTACCCTGTTTTCATTCTCAAGAAAAAATAATACTTCACACAAATCACGAGATTCAAGGTTATTTAAAAAGCTTGAAAGATATTTATTAATGAGATTCAAGTCCTGAAGTCAGTCCTCAGGGCGGAGCCTGTGTTTAACATGATTAAATATATATGTTTCCTATTAACATGATTAAATATATATGTTTCCTATTAACATGATTAAATCTACATGTTTCACTATATGTTCGTCTCCACATGTGCAGCATTGTTTTTAATGGACAGTGAACAATGGGGGGGAGCAGTATAATTTACCAGACCTTACTGTAGAACCTCTCTCTCTCTCTCTCTCTCTCTCTCTCTCTCTCTCTCTCTCTCTCTCTCTCTCTCTCTCTCTCTCTCTCTCTCTCTCTCTCTCTCTCTCTCTCTCTCTCTCTCTCTCTCGTAAACCTGATCATCCAGTAAAGTGACCTGAATCCTCTTCAAACAGGAAACAGGTGTTAACAGATGAATTTCTGATTCGATCTCTTGAAAAGTTTCTAGTTCTTACTCTACAGTCACTGATGTATTCGTTTGAACTTCTCTAGTCTTGGTGAAGAACAAACCTGGTGAAGAAGAAGGTTTGAATAATTAATCATAAATAATAAGCAGTCAGTTAAAGTTTGAGAGGAACTGACCGTCGGTCGCTTCCAGGTCACCCCCCGGGTCTTGTAGGATCCGGCCCCCAGCTCCTTGAAGCCCAGGGACGAGGGCAGCGCCGGGAACGACTCGTCCTGGAACAAGTGTCCGGACTCGAAGCACTGCTGCCGCAGAGCCTCGTAGTCCTGGTTCAGGTACTTCACCGCCCGGTCGTGGGTCCCGATGCCTTGCTCAAGGTCCCGGCGCTGCTGCAGGGCGGAGGCGATGCCCGCCATGATGCTGGATCCTGGGTCTGATCTGGGTCCTGGGTCTGGATCTGGATCCTGGAGGGTCCGAGTCTGGATGTGATCTGAAGCGTTCACAGGTGTGATGCCAGGTCGGGCGGGTCCCGCCCCGGTTACAAACAGGTTAGACTTCCTCTGATTGCCTTCAGAATAAAAGCCCTCCGCTGCTCAGCTGATGTCATCATCATTTACATGAAATTACTTTATATTAACATTTTATTTATCATACAACACATTTACTATATATAACTTTACATTAAATTACTTTAACAATACAAAGTCTTTACAATGATTAGTGAATGATATTTAATAAGATGTGTGTGTGCTTGCTCACATCTGACCTTTGACCTGTTTCACACTGTAAAGAAAAAGTTGCCATGGTAACTCCGCCGCTGGTTCTGTTTGAGTTAAATCATTCTCGTAACATGAAATGCTTTTATTGTGAAGCTTCATGCCCTGACTTCCTGTTGAGTTGTGTTCCTCAATGCAGATTCTCTCTCTCTAAAGAACTTCAGATCAAACATTTGTGTCCAGATGAGTTTATTTTGAATTTAATTCAGATTTTCATACATGAAACTGATTCATAATTAAAGGAGATGTTGACATCACATTGAATCAGATGCGTTCAGGTGTGGCAGGTGAAAACTCCCAGCATGCTCCTGGGGTAAGTTGCGGTTAGTTGATGCTGAGGCGGAGCCACTGTGGGAAGAGAAGGGATCAGTGACGTAAAGCTGCAGGTGTCACAGTGGCCTGTAGGGGGCGCCAGCACAACACATGTTACCTGCTGCAGGTTTAACTCGATCCTCCCCTGATTCTTCAGATCCAGAGTCCGGAACATTTCTGTTACATAGACACAACACGTCATACAACAGAACAGTCACATATATACAGTCAATGATCATCTTTATATACAGTCACTGATTCTCTTTATATACAGTCACTGATTCTCTTTATATACAGTCACTGATCCTCTTTATATACAGTCACTGATTCTCTTTATATACAGTCACTGATCATCTTTATATACAATCACTGATCCTCTTTATATACAGTCAATGATCATATTTATATACAGTCACTGATCATCTTTATATACAGTCACTAATCCTCTTTATATACAGTCACTGATTCTCTTTATATACAGTCACTGATTCTCTTTATATACAGTCACTGATCATCTGTATATAAAGTCACTGATCCTCTTTATATACATTCACTGATCATCTTTATATACAGTCACTGGTCATCTTTATATACATTCACTGATCATCTTTATATACAGTCACTGGTCATCTTTATATACAGTCACTGATCATCTTTATATACAGTCACTGGTCATCTTTATATACAGTCACTGATCCTCTTTATATCCAGTCACTGATCATCTTTATATACAGTCACTGATCATCTTTATATACAGTCACTGGTCATCTTTATATACAGTCACTGATCATCTTTATATACAGTCACTGATCATCTTTATATACAGTCACTGATCATCTTTATATACAGTCACTGATCATCTTTATATACAGTCACTGATCATCTTTATATACAGTCACTGGTCATCTTTATATACAGTCACTGATCATCTTTATATACAGTCACAATCATCTTTATATACAGCCACTGATGGTCTTTATAGTCACCACTGTGTGGTTAGCGTGGTTGGTGTGGTGGTTGTCGGAGGTCATGTGACTCACTGTAGAGCAGCTCCAGTCGGATCAAACAACCAATGAAAGAGTCGAAGTCGATGGCGTAGCTCGTGTCAGAGAATCGACCGACGATCTCCTGGATCACTTCACTGTTCACCTGGAAACCTGCAAACACCTGTGTTGTTAGTTCCACAGTCACATGGTTCAGTGGTTTCTCTTCTTGGATCATGTGACACATGGAGGCGTGAACAGCTGCATGTTACCATGGTGATGACACGCCTTAAAATGACACTGAAGTACTGACTTCAGACCAGCTGCTCTGACCTCTGACCTCACACAGGAAACCCAACTGTAAGACGTTAGACGGTCAGTGTGCAGTGATACTGAGGATCCACCAGGGGGAGCTCTTTACTGGGACTGTTGGAACCAGGCAGTGCCTCCATCCTTCACTCATGGGGAAATTCTCCATGTCCAAGACTTTAGAAACATTAATTTAAAAGAACCTGGAGCTTCTGGTTCAACAAACTCTGAACCTCATGAACCCGTACGGGCCGTTTAGCACCGTGCAAAAATCCATGTGGGCAGAACTAGAAACATCTGTAACTCATTAACAGGTGAAGAGAACATTATCATAAACCTTGTTTTAGAGTCTAAGATGTACAGAACCCTCTTGTGGATTCATGTTCGGACATCGAGAGCTTCAACGACAAAATCCTGAACCACTTCAACACCTCTATGATGTCTTGAAGTTCTCCTGAAGTTTGAGAACGAGTCAGGGAACCTTCTCGAGCAGAGCCAGACCCCTGCAGAACCCTGATTTGAACCTGGTCCCCCACTGCCACCAACATCCTGAACCCTGAGAGGAACCTCGATTTGACCTCATGGTTTTCCTCGTTGATTAGAAATCAGTGTACGATCATGATTGTGACCTCATTAAAGACGGGATCTCACCAGCTTCAGCCAGCGCCGCTCTCATCTCATGACTGCTCATCGAACCAGAACCGTCCGAGTCGTGAGCCTTGAACACCTCCTGAGGAAGAAGAAGGTCATGAAGGAGACGTGTGAATTTTAAATACACAGACTTCGTTCTGTAGGATTTGAAGCTCTCAGAGACTTGAGCCTAATATCAATAGATTTCCAGTGAAGTTCTGCATCACATTTATTTACCTGAAGTGACCGACTCATTTGGAACAGCTCTCATCAACACATCGTATTTATCTGACAACATGACTCTGAAGACTCAGAACTTCATTCAGCAAAATGTCCTTACCATGTATCCCTGGATCTTTGTCCACAGAGTGTGAAACTCCACCAGACCCAGTGTGGTGCTACCGTCCATCTGAAGACCAGTTAAAGGTCCTGTTCTGAGAGTTCACACATTCTACTACTGCAAACACAACTGAGTCAAAATCTACAGTTCAACAAAGGGATTAAATCACAGATTGAAAGATACGTCCATCAGGCTGATGATGCTGCGACACGTCTGCAGAGTGAATCCGTCAGTTTTCATATCAGATCCTTCAGACAAGCAACAGAAGAGTTATACAAACAACCTTAACACAACGTCTGAACCTGAACACAACATCTGAACCTGAACACAACATCTGAACCTGAACACAACATCTGCCTTATTTAAATAACCAGAGACTCATGAAAGCTGTGGTGGAAGTTCGTACTCTGGGCGATCACTTTGTCCAGAATCTGTTGGAGCTCGAAGGCTGAGATTTGTGAGTCCTGGTGAAGCAGAAGAGAATCAGACTTCAGAAGTTTTATATGAATATGAAGTGAAGTGGTGAAGTTATGATATTAAATTACACGTCTTTACATTTCCTGAGATTTGGACAAAGAGATGTTTGAAGTGCGGGTCCACGTCCTTCTGTCCGACATCCGGCTGGAACATAAAGTATCATTTAGATTGAAATATCGTAGATTAAGAAACGTCAGGGTTTTTATATTTTACTAAAGGAACTGAGTCAGACAAGTCTTTTCTCACAGTTTGGGTCAAAACAGAAAGTTTCTATGAATAAAGATCTTAAACCTCATTGATGCTGACGTCTACGTCCTCCTCCATCGGTCTGAAACAGCAGAGACAAGTCGTCAGTCCCTGCAGGAGACCCAGCCCACGGGACATGTCCTCGTGTCTCACCTGCTGTGAGCCTCTTTCTCCGTGAACGCCCTCAGGACGAAGCTTCCTTTGCGATGCGGCTCGAACGTGGACGGGACGATGACGTATTCCCCCGGCTGCAGTTTGAAGCGGTCACACACTTCCCTCAAGTTGATGAAGTTCTTACTGCGCGCCACCGCCTCCATCCTCAGCAGGACGTCCGGGCCCAGGTGGATGTTACTGCGACCTTTAAACTGACCACAGAAGAAGAAACATCACCACACCTGGGAGAATTAGACCTGTGGGTCGTCAGAGTCCTGACGTCCTGACATGTCAACAAGTCAACACGTTAACATGTCAACAAGTCAACACGTTAACATGTCAACATGTCCACACGTCCACATGTCAACATGTCAACACGTCAACACGTCAACACGTCCACACGTCAACATGTCAACATGTCAACACGTCAACACGTCCACACGTCAACATGTCAACACGTCAACACGTCCACACGTCAACATGTCAACACGTCAACACGTCCACACGTCAACATGTCAACACATCAACATGTCAACATGTCAACATGTCAACATGTCAACACGTCCACACGTCAACACGTCCACACGTCAACATGTCAACAAGTCAACACGTCAACATGTCAACATGTCAACATGTCAACATGTCAACACGTCAACACGTCCACACGTCAACATGTCAACACGTCCACACGTCAACATGTCAACAAGTCAACATGTCAACATGTCAACACATCCACACGTCAACATGTCAACAACTCAACACGTCAACAAGTCAACACGTCAACATGTCAACATGTCAACATGTCACCACGTCAACACGTCCACACGTCAACACATCAGCTGCATCATACACTGTAAAATGTGGTTAGTAATCTCTATGAATACAGTAATCAGGTATATGTACTTAGTTACTCTGTACCACAGGTGAACACAGTGACAACTTCCTGTTTGTTTCTCACCTCATCAGGAACCTGAGAAAACACAAAACACACAAAGATCAATTACGGTAGTACAAACTGAGTGTGTGTCTGTGTGCATGTGAGTCTTTGTGTGTGTGCACCTGATAGATGGCGAAACCGATGGTGTTGAGGTCTCGTCCAAAGCGTCTCTCTCTGCGAGCGTCCTTCTGCATCAGTCCGATCAGGGCGGTGCAGCCGTCCTCGCCCTCGTCAGGGTCATCGTCCACGTCCTCCAGTCGGATGAAGAACTGAGGGTTTGAGCAGAAAGTGGCTGCGGAGAGAAAATCAGGTCAGGTTTGGAACAGATCGTTCACGTGTTCCTGACATGTTCCTCTGCATGTTCCTGACATGTTCCTGACAGGTTCCTGACATGTTCCTGACATGTTCCTGACATGTTCCTGACAGGTTCCTCTGCATGTTCCTGACATGTTCCTGACAGGTTCCTCTGCATGTTCCTGACATGTTCCTGACATGTTCCTGACATGTTCCTGACAGGTTCCTCTGCATGTTCCTGACATGTTCCTGACAGGTTCCTCTGCATGTTCCTGACAGGTTCCTGACATGTTCCTGACATGTTCCTGACATGTTCCTGACATGTTCCTGACAGGTTTCTCTGCATGTTCCTGACAGGTTCCTGACATGTTCCTGACATGTTCCTGACATGTTCCTGACAGGTTTCTCTGCATGTTCCTGACATGTTCCTGACAGGTTCCTCTGCATGTTCCTGACATGTTCCTAACCTGACGGTTTTAGTTATTAATTTAGTCCTAAATCAGTCAAAACAACAACAAGGTGGATCGATTATTTAAAGGTCAGAGGTGATGAAGACGAGCTGAGCAGAGAAGATGGACGGTTGTGCTCAATCTGTGAACTTCATTCTTTTCTTCTTTTAAATCTTTTAAAAACTAACTTATTATTTTTTATGTATGCGATGAGCAGCCGGAGTGGGTCGTTAGTACCGGGGTAGTTCCTGCAGCCGCCAGCGGTGGAGCCGACTCTCCACACGCCTTCAAACTCAGAACAGTTCCATCGACCGCCCTGGTTGCTCGTCAGCGTGTCAGGTGTCAGGTTGCAGATGTCGAGGAGTGAGAACTGACTCAGGAAGTCTGTGTAGGACATCCTGCAGACAGAGAGGATGAAGAAGATGAGTGTGAGGATGAAGATGAGAAAGCTTGTGTCTGTCCTTACCAGAACTCTCCATCTTCCGCACAATGATCCAACTTCCTCTTCTCCTCGGGCTGAACTCCGTCCCACTTCTCCGACCTGACGAACCAAAAAACACATCTTCAGTTTGACCAATCAACAGACTGAGGACACACTGATGGACGGATGGATGTGAAGGACACGTGGACAGATGGATGTGACGTGGTGAACTTACTCGTCGCTCCAGGCTCCGGTCCACTCCACCTGACCCCATGGGTTCCTGATCCTCAGCAGCTCCACAGGAGAACCACGGTAAAGAACCTGCAGAACCAGTGACGTGTAATGAGCCCACTGCCAGTTTCAGATGGTTTATGATGGTTTCCCATAAGCCCTCACCCGCTCAGCTGCAGTGATTGAGTAGGCGTGACCTTTGACCAGCTTCTGACCGGTGATCGCCTCCGAATCGTACGAGCTGGAAATCTGACAAACGTCAACATGGAGGATGGTCAACGATCACATGACTTCACAGATGTGATGATGTCAGAGGCTAGAGCGTGATGTCAGAGATTTAAGTCAATGTTTACTAACAAGTTATTTATTCAGTTCAAGTTATTCAGACTGAACGAGCTGATCAACATGAAGCTGATGAGCACGATTCGTCTGGTTGAATGTTAGCTAACAGTTAGCTCAGGTCAATACAAGGAGTCGCACAATGTTTTCTTTATTTCGGTGGATTCATCGGACTCCTGTTGGCCAATCAGAAACAGCGATTATAGTTCCTCGAGTGTTTAGGTTTGTCAGTGTGTCGTGTTTGAGCGAAGATTTGAACGTTTACGTCGATAGAGCAGCCGAGCAGCGAGCCGAGCTTCAGAGCTTTCCACATGATGTTGAACAAAGAGGGCGGAGCCTCCTTCAGGACATAGCTCTCTGCGATTCCGCCGGTAAAATCCTCGAAGCCCTCGATACTCGAACCTCCGGTCAGAGCCTCGTACGAACTGTTCACCCTGCGGGAGGAGACGCAGGAGTACGAACATCAGTACTGAGGGTTTGACGCTAGTTCATGAACAAAAGAAACGTTAAACCTGCTAAGGCGTAGAAAAAGGAGTTTTTATCCAGATTTATCTGGAAAACAGGAGTTAGGAGTTAACTTCACGGTGGCCTCCTCCTTCGTTCACGATGTGTCTCTTTAATCTGACTGTCCCACTCGTCTTCCATCGTTTTCCTCAGAACAAATTTCACCAACTATGACAGAACAAAGTGGATCAAGCTGCTCCGAGCAGATCGGTGAACATGACGAGTACAACAAGCGATAAGGAGATCATAGTTCCCTTGAGTTGAATATGTTTATAAATATTTCAGCCGAGTTAAACTGCAGGAGAAGCTTACAACTTCAAACTGAAGCTGAAGAATCTTCAAATTTAAAGCTGTTTTGAAAACTTTGATGTGGTTGTGCTGATGATGTTAAATAAACCGTGGATTCCTGCAGGTGAGTTACACAACGTGAGTTACACAACGTGAGTTACAACAGCTGAGTTACACAAGGTGAGTTAAGGTGATTCGAATCAGCTCCTGTTTATTTTCCAGGTGCGTCGACACCGACTGTTTGTTGAGTAAACACTGCTCCACCTTCTGCTGGTTACCACCGAGCTCTGCCCGACTCTCCCAGTCACTCCTCAGTGATTGTCTGACTCCACCCACCCTGTGTTGTGACGGACAGGAACCAATCCAGCCAAGTGTCACTGCCAGCCCTCACGATAAATCTATTTATTTATTAAGATTAAGATTAAGATTCATTTATTCATCCCAAACACATGCACAGACACACTCATGCAGGTAGGGAAATTTAATCTCTGCTTTTGACCCATCTGGTGCAGGACACACAGAGCAGTGAGCGACCATGTACGGCGCTCGGGGAGCAGATGTTGGGGGAGTAAGGTGCCTTGCTCAGGGGCACTAGACAGGGTAGGGAGACTCTTGGATTTTTGGACAGATCAATCCAGGTTCGTCTTTTGTTGTCTCTCTGTGGAGTCGAACCAGAGACCTTCTCTGCCCATAGTCCAAGTCTCTGCCACTATACCACCGCCGTAAATCATAGACTGTTTATAAAAGTGAAGCCAATGCAGAGGTGCTTCTGTCTTCTGTGTAATGACCAGCAGGGGGCGATTCCACTGGTAGTTTCTATAGAAGTCTGTGAGAAAATGATTCTACTTCTCACTTTATAACGTCGGTGAACATTAAGGAGTTTATGTGTCAATCTGTAGTTTGCATTTTGGCCTGGATACCAGACTTTGATTGACAGCTAGTACTGTCCAATGGGTGCATGAGGCAGGTGTGAGTGCTCGAGCTTTCAGTTAGGCTCCACCCCCTACTCCTCCAAATATGGTTAATTCTGGTTCAAAAACCAAGATGGCGCTGAACACGGTGTCAAACTGAGGCTTCAGAACAGAAGTTTATTATTTTCGTGGCTAGTTTGATTGTTTATTGTTTATCTGTCTCTTACTTGGCGTAGGCCTTCTCCAGCAGGGGGCTCCAGAATTCCCGTCCCTCAGCTGAGTGGACAAACAGCAGTTTCCCGTCTCTTGTTGGCAGCCGGTCGTCCACCACCACGTCCACCCACTCCCCGTACTGCCACAGCTGCATGAACAGGAAACCAGAGGTCACTCAAGGTCTTCATCGCGGAGCCGCCTGCTCATCGTCACAGAAGAAGAAATCAAGTTCGTGAACACGAGCAAATCCCAGTTTGTGTTTGACCTGGAAGTGGAAGATGCCGGCGTACTGAGACGTGAAGCTCTGAGCGGGAGGTACCACTCTGCTCAGAATCTGAGGGTCCAGAGTCAGAGAGGCGATGGCGGCCAACAGCCAGCAGTCACCTGACAGACAGAAAGCAGGTGAGGGTGTTCCTGTACGTATACCTTTGTGGGGACCATTTCAGGCCTACAGAGTGGGGACATGTTGACTGGTCCTCACTAACCCTAACCCTCCAACAAAGGGCTGTTTGAGGGTTAAGACTTGCTCTAGGTTAAAGTTAGGTATGTATGTATTATGCCTATTAGTGTCCTCACTAAGATAGAAGTACAAACGAGTGTGTGTTCTTACCCAGAGCTCCCTGACATATGTCCGTCCTTTTCGCTCCATCAACAATAAACCGAGGATCAGAACACAGCTCCTGATTGGACGAGACAGCAGGTGATTAATGATTAATGAGGAAGTAAATACGCAGGATTATTCAGTGACTCCTCTTTTACTGGTCCATGAGTGAAACCACATCAGAGTCCAGACTGGTGCTGTTTTCTTCAATTGTTAACAAACTTCTTCCTTCTCATTCTTCATATTAACCTCCTCACAGCGCCCCCTACCCTGGAAGACCCTTCCTGCCTCCTGCGTTCAAAGCCCAGTGACTGTAAACAGGTGTGTCCTCCCTGTCCTTCACTCTGAGTCAGTGTGGTGTCTCACATCTGTACAACATCTCTGAGTCATCCTCGTTTTCACCAGAGGTTAGTTTTAGTTTCTTAATGTTTGCGTCCTGTGTAAGAAGCTCCTCAACCCCCCCCCACACACACACACACACACACACACACTCACTCCCAGTGAGTCAGTGGAGGATCCTGTGCCGTTCACACTGCTCCTGGATTTAGACTCTATACAGAAGGAGAAAGACAAGAGAAGATCCAGAGAACTATGGAGCTCAGTCTGAAGCAGCTTTAGTGTCCGGGTCACTTTCCTCAGCCCTAACCCTAACCCTAACCCTAACCCTAACACTAACCCTAACCCTAACCCTAACCCTAACCCTAACCCTAACACTAACCCTAACACTAACACTAACACTAACCCTAACCCTAACACTAACCCTAACCCTAACACTAACACTAACCCTAACCCTAACCCTAACCCTAACCCTAACCCTAACCCTAACCCTAACACTAACACTAACACTAACCCTAACCCTAACACTAACCCTAACCCTAACACTAACCCTAACCCTAACCCTAACACTAACCCTAACACTAACCCTAACCCTAACCCTAACCCTAACCCTAACACTAACCCTAACCCTAACCCTAACCCTAACCCTAACCCTAACACTAACCCTAACACTAACACTAACACTAACCCTAACCCTAACACTAACCCTAACCCTAACACTAACACTAACCCTAACCCTAACCCTAACCCTAACCCTAACCCTAACCCTAACACTAACCCTAACACTAACACTAACACTAACCCTAACCCTAACACTAACCCTAACCCTAACACTAACCCTAACCCTAACCCTAACACTAACCCTAACACTAACCCTAACCCTAACACTAACCCTAACCCTAACCCTAACACTAACACTAACACTAACACTAACCCTAACCCTAACACTAACCCTAACACTAACACTAACCCTAACCCTAACACTAACCCTATTTTTGTGAATATCTCAATTACACCTTGAGATATCACAAACCTTAATTTGGTCTCAAGGATCACCTGATTAGAATTTGGTGGTCAAAGGTCAAGGTCACAGTGACCTCACAAAGCACTTTGGTTTTGCCTTGTGAACCCGAAATATCTGGAACCTTTCACATTTGGCTGAAACCTTCACTGAGACTCAAACCTTCACTGAGACTCAAACCTTCACTGAGACTCAAACCTTCACCGAGACTCAAACCTTCACTGAGACTCAAACCTTCACCGAGACTCAAACCTTCACCGAGACTCAAACCTTCACCGAGACTCAAACCTTCACCGAGACTCAAACCTTCACTGAGACTCAAACCTTCACTGAGACTCAAACCTTCACCGAGACTCAAACCTTCACCGAGACTCAAACCTTCACTGAGACGCAAGGACTTAATGAATTTCAGTGGTGCAATGTTCTGGTTGGTGGAGACATCAAGCTGCAGTGCGAGAGTTCTCTTTGTCTTTATCTCTTTTATTTTCTGTGTTTAATCAACATCAATTAACTGTTTGACTCATTGTCTGCATGTTTCTCTGTTTGTGTTTCTGTGATTTGCGGCTGTGCTCACCGATGGGCGCTTCCACTCCACGCCAATGGTTTTGGAGGAGTAGCGTCCGAGCTGGTTGTATCCCAGAGAGTCCCAGGTGGCAGGGAAGGTGGGGTCACAGAAGAGCTCGCCCGTCTTCAGACATTCGCTGCGTAGCTGCTCAAAGTCCTGCTTGTTGAAGGGGACGGCGTTGGCCCGGCTGCCGACGCCGTGCTCGTCCCGGGCCCTCCTCCTGGCGAGCTCCGCTGCCGTGCTCGTCATCCTGAGTCTAGTCCGGTGAGTGTCTGGAGAATCAGCCGAGAGTCTGCTAGTTACTAGACACTGCTGGTCACCAGTTCAGAGTGAGGCTCAGGTGAGTGCGTGTATTTGTGTAAGGTGGTCAGTTGAGGGGCGGAGCTTGGGAGCAGGTGAAGGAGTGTGATATCAGCTGAGTCAGTCAGAAAACAAACAGTCTGATAAACTCTGACCAACACCTGAAAACTTCCTGAGACCGGGTCACACCGGACACCACCAGCAGGAAGTGTGTCAGTGCTCTGTCTCCCCCTGCTGGCAGTATGAGGCCTAGCTCTGCTCATGTACAAACCTGTGGTGCCAGGGGTCAGAGGTCAGGTTCTCTGAGCTCTCAGGTATGTCACTGTGACGTCATCGAGCTCCTACAGCTGTCAGGTAAACAAACCAGTTGTGGAAGAAGCAACCAGTCACTGACGTTCATGTTTAAACACAGAGCAGCTGATTCACTGATTTATTATTTCACATCATGACGAGAAGTTATAATAAGAGAACGGCTCTCACAGAAAAGTCTCAAAAGTCTTAAAAGTCTTTAATCACGTTGAGACACAAAGTTTACGAGTTTTAACACGTCGACTCATGTTCAGACACTCAGTCAGCTGGTGTCAGGTCTCTGTCCTGATTGGACGCTGAGACTCGGTCAGTGACGTCAGAGACAAACAAACTTCTGTCCGGACGGTTCATGTTTTACATCTGTTTGTGTTTGTGTTTGTTTCTGACTGAGAGGGGGGGGGGGGTGACCCCTTCCCTCTCTCTCTCGCCATAGATGGAGAGACCCTGAACGAGAAAGGGATAGAGAGAGAGAGAGGGAGAGAGAGAGAGAGAGAGAGACAGAGAGGTAGAGAGAGAGACAGAAAGAGACAGAGAGAGAGGTACAGGGAGAGAGAGAGAGAGAGAGACACTGACAGACAGAGAGAGAGACAGAGACAGAGAAAGAGGGGAGAGACAGAGGGGTAAGAGGGAGAAAGGGAGTGGTAGAGAGAGAGAGATAGAGAGAGAGACACTGACATAGGGAGAGAGACAGAGAGAGAGACAGAGACAGACAGAGAAAGAGAGACAGAGAGAGAGACAGAGAGAGAGACAGAGACAGAGAAAGAGGGGAGAGACAGAGGGGTGAGAGGGAGAAAGGGAGTGGTAGAGAGAGACACACAGAGAGAGAGAGAGACACAGAGAGAGAGAGGTAGAGAGAGAGAGAAAGGGAGTGGTACAGAGAGAGAGAGAGAGGTAGAGAGAGAGAAAGGGAGTGGTAGAGAGAGAGAGAGAGAAAGGGAGTGGTACAGAGAGAGAGAGAGAGAGACACACAGAGAGAGATAGAGAGAGAGAAAAAGAGAGAGAGAGAGAGATAGAGAGAGAGAAAAAGAGAGAGAGAGGTAGAGAGAGAGAGAAAGGGAGTGGTAGAGAGAGAGAAAGGGAGTGGTACAGAGAGAGAGAGAGATAGAGAGAGAGAAAAAGAGAGAGAGAGAGAGAGGTAGAGAGAGAGCGAAAGGGAGTGGTAGAGAGAGAGAGAGAAAGGGAGTGGTACAGAGAGAGAGAGAGAGAGAGGGAGAGAGACACAGAGCGAGAGAGAGGGAGAGAGGCTCCTCCTCTGAGGGCGGAGGTCTCACTCTGACTGAAAATCTGTCAAAGTTTGTTCAGAAGAATCTGCGGAGTTTTTCCGTCTCTCGGTCAAACTCCTCTCCTTCTTCTTCTCCTTCTCCTTCTTCTCCTCCTGCTCCTGCTCCTCCTCCTCATCATGTCCGGTGTGGCCTCCAATCTGGCCAAGCAGCGCGCCCTGGCCGCGGGCTTCGGGACCAACGCGAACGCGGTCCCGTACCTGAACCAGGACTTCGGCTCGCTCCGGGACAAGTGCCGCTCCGCCGGGCGGCTCTTCTGCGACCCGACGTTCGCCGCCGCCCCCGAGGCGCTGGGCTTCAAGGAGCTGGGCCCGAGCTCCCCCAAGACCCGGGGCGTCACCTGGAAGAGACCCACGGTAAGGGCCCGGTCCGGATCAGGATCTGGATTCAGGTCAGGATGGGTCTGTTTGTTTGGAGGAGTGGGTGGGGCTGGAGGGGCGGGGCGGCTGGAGGTTGTGTGTGTGTGTGTGTGGGGCTGGAGGTTGTGTGTGTTGTTGTACTTTTATGTGTGTGTGTCTGTGTGTTGTTGTACTTTTATGTGTGTGTGTTCTTGTTCTTCTGTGTGTGAGTGTGTTCTTGTACTTCTATGTGTGTGTATATTTGTTCTACTGTGTGTGTATGTATGTGTGTGTGTGTGTGTCCTGGGAGTGTGTGAATGAAGAATAAAGTTGTCTTTGTGTCTTGTTCTGTTCAGACGTCAAGTTGTACGTCTGAATCAGAATGTTGAGGGGACACAAACATGCCGTTCAAATTGTGTTGGTGTCGAATGTCAATACAAACATGAAAGTCCACTTGTCTACGTTCACCTGAAGATGTCCTGCAGGAGACACCTAGTGGTGAAGTGACATCTGAGCCCTGAGGACACGAGGACTTGTCTCACACACGAACATGTCAGGACATTTTCTGGAGTTCTTTCTTCATGAAGCAGGAGACTGTCTGGATCCGCCACGTGTTAGAAACCTCGTCCACACGTCCACTCGCTCTCTGGGAAGCTTCCACACATTGTCCTGCTGTGTTCTCTCATGGACTCACTCTGACAGGTTACACTCATTTAACCAGGAGGCTGCAGGAGAGTTGTTGTGTCGTTAAAACATCAGTAAAGTTTTTACGATCCTCCTCCTTCCTTGGAGTTTGGTGTTTTGTGAGTTTCCCAGCAGACGGGACGACTTCAGGCTGGAACCTGAGATGTTCTTGGTGTTATCTTCATGCCTGCATCATGGCCGCCTCAGGCAACGTGCGCCTGTCTGTTCAGTTTTGCACATTTTTAGAAACTGGATCTAAGTTGCAGTACTCCCATGAACCCTTAGGGGCAGTGTAAGGGGAGGTACATGTCCACCAGACCATAGCTGCGGTCCAATAGTCCATTTTTCTTAGGAACCGTCTTGACTGAGTGAAATGACCTGAAGTGGTTCAGCAGCCGTAATAAGAGCTGTTTGAATTCTCGTCATGATTAGGAAAGGAGCTTCAATGCTTCCTACCTTATCTCCTTCAGCGGAGGAAACATCCGACCCTCCTTAATGAGAGGAAACAAGAAACGGCTAACCCACAAATCTCAGTCCTGCTTTGTTTTTTATTTCCTGTATAAAGTGAAAACATCTTTCTTTAAAGACGTGTAATTCTGTTTTAAACAGGAGAATCTGGAGGCTCCACCCAGTGTGATGTTACATCACAGACATTTGACGTGATGATGTCATCATGATTAGCACATATTATTATAATCGATATGATGATGAACATGAAATTTCAGATTTTATCAAATGATACATGAACACAACGGAGATTCCGAATACCAGAGAGATGAGTCACTACACTGAGGATCAGAGGGGCTGAGCAGCACACATACACACACGCACACACACACAGACAGACACACAAACACACACACTGTACTTTTCCTCGTGCAGATGTGTCACTGAGTGTTTCTCCGTCAGTAACAGGAAGTGGAACAGAGGAGGAGGAGGGAGTGACAAGTGTAACACAACATGTTGTGAGGTTTTTATCTAACTAAACACGCACACACACACACACACACACACACACAGACAGGTGAAGTGAAGCTAAATCATCTGGAGCGCCCCCTGATGTCTGGCTGCAGTATAGGTCTAAACCCCTCCTCCTCCATGTTACCAGATGGGACACGGCCCAAACAAAAATAGTTGAAGTAGATTAAATAAATGATCAGTTGGGTTTAAATTAGCTTTTTGATGATATTAAAAACTGGTCTGTCAACTTGAGTGTCCTCGTCTGTCTGTCAGTCTCACGTCTGTCTGTCGTTTGACAGGAGCTCGTCTCCAATCCTGAGTTCATTGTGGGCGGAGCCACCAGGACGGACATCTGCCAGGGAGCGCTGGGTGAGTTCTCCTTACAGTCCTCAAACACACCATAACAGAGCACCTATCCCACTGTCCCTGAACGCACCACCTATACTCACAGCTCATGGAGGAAATGAAAGCCTCAGCTCTGAGGGGGGGGGGGGGGCAGTTGCCAGGCGTGGATCATGTAAACACAGGAAGACAATGTTCACGTCTGGTCTCTCGTCACAACGTCGTGTGAATCACAGATCATTAAAACACAGGAAAGGAAAGAGTCACTGTAAAGAGATCACATGTTTTCAATTCATGAGCTCGAAGCAGCTGAACTGAAACTGGATCCACTGTAATTAGAGGGCGCTGCCATGCAGAGCCCTGATTGGCTGAGGAGGGAGAGGTCTGCCAGCTATTGTTAGAGGGCGAGAGACACTGACTCAAACATCAGAGAGAGAGGGAGTTATGAGCTGTTAGCACACACACTCACACTCAGAGTAGAGAGACACACCCTGCAGTGTAGTGGTTGTGGTTGTGCGTCAGCAGTGAGTTGTGCCTATGTTAAACCACAGCAGCAGATCTCTGACTCTGTTGTTGTGTAACATCATGAAAGTTTAAACTTTAATAATGTCAACAACAACCAGACTCGACTCATTCTACAACTTCCTGCTCCAGGAATCTGGTCCAGAGCCACAGCCCCCCCCCGGCCACTGTCTTCATATTTGACTTGATGATGAACTGATGAATTTGATTTTTGTGGTTAAAATTAAAATGTCAAGGTCCAGAACCCAAGAATGAACTGTTTAGCTGTTTCCCATGGTAGCTCTGTCTCTGTTAGAGGCTGCATTAAAGAGATCAGAGGTCAAAGGCTCCTCAAAACGGGAGGGTCGATCACATGTCACCATCTCCCAGAATTCATTGAGCTTGTGTGATAACGGGATAATGGCGCTGGAGGCCATGAGTAACCGTGCTGATTTTGGGACAAGCTGGTGATACAATCATAGAAATCCTCCGGGCACCAGAAAGTCTCATGTCAGTTTAATCACGACAGACCTTCACACACGTGTCCAATGTCCGTCCAGGTGACTGCTGGCTGTTGGCGGCCATCGCTTCCCTGACCCTGAATGAATATGTGATGGCCAGGGTTGTTCCCACCGACCAGGGCTTTGGTGACGATTACGCCGGCATCTTCCACTTCCAGGTACCAGATGATTGACATCAGCAGCGTATTACTGTGGGAACTATGGTTTAAACTCAGGATATAATCAGTGATGAGCTTAGAGTAACAGGGTTGAACAGTGAGGTGAACACGTGTGTTTAATGTACAAAGTGGAAACATGTGAAACCAGATGGGTCTGAACACAGAACCCTGCAGAACTGAACTATGAAGGAAGACTCTGCAGGAGGTTGTAAAGAGAACTCCAGGCTCTCACTTCATTTTAATGGATCTTTATTATTGATTCAACTTCTTCTAATCCAACTTCATCAGTTCAGTGTTTAAGATTTTGTTACAACCACATTCTGAATCCTTCACAGTGAATCAGCCGGGAACAGGTCGAACCACTGAGGAAAGCCACAGTCACCTAACCTGTTCTATAGAGCTGGAAAACAGGAAGTAGAAGTCAGAACTGAGGGAACTTTTCAAAGTCAATGTTGTGGACTGTCTCCTCTGTCTCTGCTGTGTAGTTCTGGCAGTACGGGGAGTGGGTGGACGTGGTGATCGATGATCGTCTGCCCGTCAAAGATGGAGAGCTGTTGTTCGTCCACTCGGCCGAGGGGAGGGAGTTCTGGAGCGCTCTGCTGGAGAAGGCCTACGCCAAGTGAGGAACTCCGGAGATTTAAGCAGACAACTTTCACACAACCGAATCGTGCTGATCGGTCGAGTGCAGACCAACACAATGAACACACAACGTTCAAGTCTCTGAATAAATGTGATCAGTCTAATCTAGAACCAGCTCCACACAAACAGTCTGAATCTGACTGTGAAAGAATTCAGTGAAATCAGCAGCAGCCGTAGATTCTGTGAGAGATTCAGAGAAAGTTAAAAACTCTAAACTCTGAGGCCACATCTTTTCATAAAGTTCACTGACCTTCATCTTTTATCTTCACTGAATAGTAATGACCTCTGTATAACTCATATCACATCCCCAGAAGACTCTCACAGTCATGGGTTAGTTTCACTCTGACGCTCGGTCTGATGTTCTCGCTGCAGAATGAACGGCTGCTACGAGGCTCTGTCCGGAGGCTCGACCACCGAGGGCTTCGAGGATTTCACAGGAGGCATCGCTGAGAACTACGACCTTCAACGACCTCCGTCCAACCTGTTCCACATCCTCAAGAAGTCCCTGGAGGCTGGAGCTCTGCTCGGCTGCTCCATCGACGTGAGTTAGATTTTTGAAATGGGACAATACAACGATTTCATTTTGAAGATTCATGGTTGTTACAGTGAAACGTCCATTTTGTCCCGGCTCTCAGTCGCAGTCCAGACTTTCCCTTCTGTCATAAACAGACGTTAAAGCTCAAACTGTTCAGATTTGAAGTCTTGACTCTTTTCAGGTCAGATTTGTTTGTCAGAGTCTAAAGAATAAACCATCGACAGGTCAGAACATTAGTTTGGACTTTTGAAGATGAAGATGAATCGCTCAGTCGTCTGTTTGTGTCGTGTAGATAACCAGCGCCGCAGACTCCGAGGCCGTCACTCGCCAGAAGCTGGTGAAAGGCCACGCCTACTCACTGACCGGCGCCGTCGAGGTAACACAGCGTCCTGACATGTGACCATCAGATGAGGTGACATCAGGAAAATGAAGTGTTGGTTTGTTTCTGTGTTTCCAGGTGAACTACCGCGGTCGGCAGGAGAAACTGGTGAGGATGAGGAACCCCTGGGGTCAGGTGGAGTGGACCGGAGCCTGGAGCGACGGGTAACCAGGACAAGCACCTGAACACAACACAGTTCATATCAGACAGGCATCCATCTGAGCTAATCAACCCTCCTGGTCTCTGCTAGCAGCCGCGCCTCCTCGTAGAGTTTGAAGACGGTTCTGTTTAAACTCTGTGTTATCATTGTTATGTTGTACAGATCATCCGAGTGGAACTCTGTCCAGGGAGACTGTCCAAATGCTAACGCTGAGGACGGAGAGTTCTGGTAGGTGGAGTCTCCTCAAGGATAGATAAACCCCAAGCTTGTGTTGGGTGTTGGTGTGGAGTGACAGTTCTTCTCCGTCCTATCTCTACAGGATGTCCTACAGTGACTTCCTGCGTAACTACTCTCGTATCGAGGTTTGCACCCTGACCCCCGACACCATCGAAGACGACTCCGTCAAACACTGGAGCGTCAGCAAGTTCGACGGCACCTGGAGGAGAGGGTCCACCGCCGGAGGCTGCAGGAACAACCCCTGTAAGTGCTGAAGCTCCTCCCACACCTGCTCTCACTCACTGAAGCTGTCAAGCAACCAATCTGTGCTCAGAGTTAAATCAGTATATTCAAGTGAGAAATCCTCCAGAGGAAGGGTCAGAGGTCGAGGTGGACTGATCGTCCGTTCGGATGGTCCTGGTGCCCGATGGGAACAGATGGGAGGAGCTAAACTCACATTTACCCTTCATCTGTAACGTTAGCATTAGCAACTGTTATCCATCCGGAGCAAGCTGCGTTCCTTCCCTTCTGTCTCCGGAGGTGAAACAACAGCAATGTTTCCTCATCACCTTTCACCAGCTCCTCCTGGTCGGTGTGCTGCTCAGAGGACCTGGTGTTGTCACCTGGTCCTGGTCAGAAACCATCACTACCAGCTGCTCCTAAAGGAAACTGTATTGAACCTTTTAAGAGTTCCAAGGTGAGAGGTGATGGAACTGGAAGCTGTTTCTTCTTCCACAGACACATTCTGGACCAATCCACAGTTTGTGATCAAGCTGGAGGAGGAGGATGATGACCCAGAGGATGGGGAGGTGGGCTGCAGCTTCGTAGTTGGTCTGATCCAGAAGAACCGCAGGAAGCTGCGTAAACAAGGAGAGGACATGCACACCATCGGGTTCGCCATCTACGAGGTGAGAAGACAAAGATCTGATCATGAAGAAACATCTCAAATATGTAAAGACACGTGGAATGTGTTCTTTTAATGCAGAGGTGTTATACTTTTGTCTTTGTTTTTTTCAGGTTCCCCAACAGGTGAGCACCGGACACCCTAACACCTTCAGGTCAAAGGTCACAGGAAAGCACACTCCATCATTTCCTCAAACCTCCATTCAGGACACACATCTTAGATCAATCTGTTTCAAATTGAGCATTTTACTAGGAGGCTGCAGGAGAAGATCCAGAACATGTGAGGAACATGTCAGGAACATGTGAGGAACACGTCAGGAACATGCCTGAACTGCAGTTCATGCCTGAAAGCACATTACGTAGAGTCATGTTAGCAGGTTTTAGCGGTACTGGTTTAGGTTTAGCCAGGCTAGCTTTGTTTATGCTAAGCTAAGCAGCTGTTGTTTGAGGAGGTCTCAGTGTTTTTAATGCATCATAGAGGTTGTTCCACATGGAGATGATGAGACGTTAGCAGAACGATGCAGTCCAGAATCTGGACTGCATCGCAGATACAAGAAAATCTTGTTAGAAGCTGAATATGTGAGAAATGTTCAAGATCTGGAGTCAAACCTGAAACACACAAATACGTCTCTAAGCTTTCTGATGCTTCTGAAGCTCACAGGATATAAACCATGTGTAATATCGAGCTGTCTCGATTGTCCTCCGTCCCTCCCTCAGTTCCACGGGCAGCGTGAGGTGCATCTGGATAAGAACTTCTTCTTGAGCCACGCTCAGACGGCCAAATCAGAAACCTTCATCAACCTGCGCGAGGTCACCTCTCGCTTCAAAATGCCTCCAGGAGAATATCTGATCGTCCCGTCCACGTTCGAGGCTCACCTCAACGGAGACTTCTGCATCCGGGTGTTCTCCGAGAAGCAGTCAGAGACCCTGTGAGAGCCTGAGACACACACACACACACACACCACATATACACACACAAGCACACCATATAAACACACACACACACACACAACATAAACAAACACACCACTGGACAAAAACGTGTCTGTAGCTGCTCTGAATGAAGGTTCTCTTCGTCTGAAGCACTGTGTAAACGGAATGTGTATGCGTGTGTGTAAGTGTGTGTATGTGTGAAAGTGTGTATGTGTGTTGGGTGTTCCTGTACCTAGACACCTTTTATCTGCTCCTCACTTCTTGTGCTGTTTGAGGGTTTAGACTTGGAGTTAGAATCAGCCTCTAGTTTGGATGGTGAAGATTTGGTTAGGGAGTCAGTGAATGCATCATGATGCATTCACTGACCGTCCTGTGTGTGTTTTCTAACATCGACTCTCTTCCTGTCAGACCCTGTGATGATCCGGTTGAAGCTGAGCTTGTAGATGTGAGTATCAAACAGCAATTAAAAAAAAAAAAACATAAAGTAACAACATTTAGTTCTCGTGTCGGCCCAACTGACATGATGCTGCAGCTGGGTAGCTTAGCTTAGCTTAGCTTAGCTTAGCTTAGTTTAGTGTAGCATTGAGAATCCCAATCCAACCAACATCACCTCTCACACCATCAAACAGACCGAATTTTTGCCAACAGACATTTATACTGTTGATGATAAATTATTAAATTAATCTAATGCCAAACAAAATAATTAAATTCATCAATTTGCCAGTGAGTCAGCAGTTTGTTTGTCACCAGTTCTGCTGACTAATAAAAGTTTTCTTGAAAATCGTGTCCAGGAGACGGTGTCAGATGAGGAGGTGGACGCAGGATTTCGAGGCCTCTTCTCTAAACTCGCTGGAGATGTAAGTTTCTGTTTGTCTGTTGGATTCATACGTGATGACGACAGCTGAGATCAGGTCTAAGACCAGACAGGACCTCAGACTCGACCAGGATCCTCCTGGACCACTTCCGTCAGAGGACAAGTTCTTGGGACTACAAGTCCCATCAGGCCAGAGAACAAGTCCGATCAGATGCACATCTAGTAATAATTCCCTGACGACAAATCAGAGTAGATCCCTGTCAGATCCATTTTCAGTTGAAGAATTCCATAATTAAATATGTTCACGTGCACAGAGACATGCTACATGCTAAGAGCTAACATAGGACAGAACAGCTGGATTAATATACAGATGAATCGATCAATGAATCAAAAATCAAAATTGGAAACAAGTTGTAGTGAAAACAACAGTTTATTAGTGTTTAATAAAATTACTAAATTAAATAAACAAATCATAATGTGGTTAAATAAGCCTGACATCATGAACCGGGTGTTGAACACGTGTTGTGTCCTCAGGACATGGAGATTTCTGCAGTGGAGCTGAAGACCATCATGAACAAGATCGTCTGCAAACGTGAGTTTATATGAAGCTCAGTTAAATAAACTTGAGTGCCCCCTGCAGGTGGGAACCAAAATCAGGTTTTTACCATGTTAACAATAACATCAGCTAAGTGACACTAGGAGGCCCCGCCTCTGAGCTGAGGTCAACCAATCACAGTCCCAAAAACAGCCAATCATGAAACCTCGTGCTCAGAGTTTCATCTCAACTTCTTATGCAATGTCAGCTGATTGAGCGGTTGACCAATTGTAACAGAGTGGTCCAGCTGGCCAATCAGAGCCGACTGGGCTTCATCAGGAGGGGGGTCTTAAAAAGACAGGAGCTAAAACCAAGAGTTTCAGACAGAGGCTGAAAGAGGAGCTGCACCGAGGGACAGTCTGAACTTTAGAGAATGAAAACATTTCAACACTTATTAAAATCATTAACCTTAAAATGAGAATAACAGGTGTCCTTTACACTGGGTCTTAAACTTCCTGTTTCCAACAGGAACTGACATCAAGACGGACGGCTTCAGTATGGAGACGTGCAGGGTGATGGTCAACCTGATGGACGTATCCTTTAAGATTAAAACTATCAAGAATGGGTGACCTCACCTGTCTGCAGCTGGGACCTGTGGGACATCACAGGTCCTCTGTGGACGTGAACACATCTGTGTGATCTTTAACCGAGCAGCAGGACAGCGGGAACGGGAAGCTCGGCCTCGGAGAGTTCGCCACACTGTGGAAGAAGGTCCAGAGATACCTGGTGAGACGTCCCCTCTCACCAGTAGAGTCCAACATGTCTGACTCCACCTGCTGGTGTCTAACGTCTGTGTCTTTGTGTGTCTCTAGTCCATTTACAAGAAGAACGACTCTGACAACTCTGGGACAATGAGCACTCCGGAGATGAGAGTCGCCTTCAAGGACGCAGGTCAGTTGATATGTCTCTGCACTGGCGACACCTAGTGGCCCGAGGCGTTATCCTTTATTCATCCATCTGACTGAGTCTTGAGAACAAGATGTCCAAAGGCAGTGAGGGAAGTTCTTCAAGTTAATACAAATGTTCAGTTTGACCCACAAGTTAACAGAAAAGGTTTCACAGGTCAAAGGTTAGAGTGACCTCCTACTATTACAACAGAAGTTATTTATCGACTTGTTTCTCTTTTCAGAAAGTTCAAACAAATTTTGATTCAGGATTTAAGACTCAGACTCAGACGGTCTCAGGTGAATCAGGATGAATATGAACTCTGTCTTCTTCAGTTTGGTCCGAATCTCTTCAGAGAAACAGTTTAAACTGTTCAACCTGAGTTGTGATGATTTCTTCTGACTCGTGTCTCAAACCTCCTCCTGTTTAATCTGTGGTGAATCCTCGCTCACAGGAAACTCTCAAGTGAAGCGTTTGCTGCTAACTAACATCTTCTCCTCCTCTTCATCTTCTCTTCATGTTCTCACAACTAAAATCCTGTTGTTTGTGTTTCCTCTGCTGCTGCTGGACTCTCCACATGTCACTGTGCGTAAACTGAGGATGATGGTTTGTTACGTCCCGTAGACAAACAGCTGCATTAGCATTAGCAGTCTTAGCATTAGCAGTCTTAGCATTAGCATTAGGAGTCTTAGCATTAGAAGTGAGTGTCGTAGAAACATTTAGATCTCTGTCATATTCATTTTTTTTTATGTTTATGTGATAGTGAGAAGCTTTTTAAATGTTTACCATTGTTCTTGTAAAATAAATATAATTGTATTTTGTTTGTTTCCTGGTTGAAATACTCAGCAGCGATAAACTAAAACATTGTTTGCTGTTAATCAGTGAAAGAACCACAACAAACAATTCAATAAGATGTGTTTGTTTTACATGTATGTATATCTATTCCTGCTAAATGCTAACAAGCCTAGCTGAGTATATCAGTGGTTGGGTTCATGTTCCGTGTTCTGCTAAGCTAACTCGGTCGCTCTTCCTCCAGGTTTCTCCCTCAACAACACCATCTACCAGCAGCTGGTGGCTCGATACTCCGACCTCGACATGACCATCGACTTCGACAACTTTGTGGGATGTCTGATGAGGCTGGAGATGATGTTCAGTAAGTCCACGCTTCATTTAGCTAGCAGAGCTAACGGAGGAGCGCTAACGGAACTAAGAAACATTTTCTCCTTTAGATGTGAACGTTAAAGTCAGAACTGAATTTGATCAGAAATACGTCAAACACACAGATTCCCCTCCGATCACGTGAAGATATAAACTGATCCTGTTCACTCACAAAAGATCTGAGCTCAAATAAATAAATAAACTCTTCTTCTAGTATTTTGTATTATAAACGTTTCCACAGAGACAAATCACGTCTTTGGTTTTCAATCGTAGGTTTTAGTTTTCATTTGATTCAACTTTAAACTTGAATATTGTTCTCATAGATTTCATAAATCACATCAGAGAATTAAAGGCCTGATTTTATTGTTATTAATGATGAAATGAGCACATGTGACCAGACCAGTGACCAGTCTTAATGAAACAAACTGATTCATATGATATAATAATTTGCTATAATAATTGAATGTGCAGTAAAAACCAGCCCCTCGAGGCAGATGGTCTCTTTAGATCAACTGACCGTTGACTAAAGTCCAGAATCTGAAGTGTTTTCCTCTGAGTTTAACACGTTGATTCGTCTCCTGCAGAAATCTTCAAGAAGCTCGATGCTACCAACAGCGGCTCCATCGAGCTGGACTTCAACCAGGTGAGAAACACACTGGAGCCCGGACCGGTCTGTAACTGTGTTCAGGATCCATCCAGGTGTTGACATGTGTGTGTCTGTGTGTGTCTGTTTACAGTGGATAAACTTCGCCATGATCTGAGCCGTGACTTCCTGTTCGCCCAGAGTCCCAGTGTTAACGCAGCACGCCATCTTCCTGTTCACAGACGCCGCTTCACTCCCAATCCTCATGTTTTATATCGTGCTTGTGTTTACTTATCTCTACACAACCTGACTCACAGCCGCTGTCAAGTCAATAAATATATTCACAAAAACCTGTTGTTTCTGAAATTAAACATTTGGATGAAATCAAGTTGTCTCTGTGTTCAATTCAAGGATCTTTCAGCTTAACATGAAAACTGTTACAACTGGGAATCTGCTAGCTTAGCCGCTCAAATACAGAAGAATGATCACAGATATAAAAACCGAATTGACTGATTTTAACACGAATCACAGACACATGGTGGTGACCTCTAAGCTGTAAATCTCCTCACATTAACATGGTTGCTAAAGTTGATTTTGGATTCAACGTAACTGTTTAAGTTTCTTTAATTTGAGTTTGGATACTAAGGAGCTAACATTGGATAGATAGAGTTTACATTAACTAGTTGACACTTTTTATTACTTAAAAACAGTTCCTACGGTCATGAAAAACCTGGAAAAGTTTGAAAATGTTTATTACCAGGCCTGGAAAAGTGCTTGAAAAAAATAAAAACCCAAAAGTTTCAGGGAAATTTGCTATAAACATATTTTCATGTCGTTCATTTACGCAGAGTTTTAAATAATTCATATGCATTTAAAAGAAATACACTCAAAATATAAGTGGGCATTTGCTCTCATTTACTCATTGAAAAGATTGATGGGGAAGCAGCGGGAAGTGTAGATTTAACACAGCTCGGCTACAAATGGAAAAGTACATTTTAATCAAACTATTGTCTCTCATTCATTTGTGTCATTAAAGGTATATTGTATTGTTTGGAATTGTCTTTGTTAGTTTAAATACTTCATTTTGTCACTTTTTCATGTATACACTGAGATTTCACGACAGAAAGTCATGGGAATTTGGTTAAAAGTTATTGAAAAGTTATTGAAATCCATTGGTCAAAATGTGTATGAATCCTGTTGTTAGTTTCAGTGTTTCAAAGTGTCGGCTACAGTGGAGATTACAGATCCTTTAAAAACAAAATAAAATGATTGATTGTAAATTTATAACATTTAAGACCTTGTATAAATCCAGCATGGTTGTATCAGTGAGTCACGTGGGTGGATCACATGCTGCCATCAATTTAACGCTTCAGACTCAGATGTGCTTCATTTGAGGGTCATGTTTAGCCTAGCTTAGCACAAAGACTGAAACCCGGGGGAACTGTTAGCCTGTGGTCAGCTGGGTTTATGTGACTAGTCTGAGCTAACTGGAGCTAGCTGCTAATATTTAGAGGTTCATCCAAACTACATACATGTCCCTGTGATGAAGAATCAATAGAAGCTGAATCAGAAACACATCAAATTAAAGAATCCATCTGTGACAGACCTGGCTCTGGTTGGTCCTCGTGACGTCACGGTGCTGATGACACGTGTTTGCCTCTTTAACTCGCCCATGTTGTCCCGGTGACGTAGCTCCACCCCTCACACTGGGCGGGGCTTGGGACTGCAGCAAAGCATCAGCAGCAAGCATCCACCCAGAAGACTACAGCCACTGCTACTGCAAGTACTACTACTACTGCTACTGCAAGTATTACTACATCTGCTACTGCAAGTATTAATACCTCTGCTACTTCAAGTATTAATACATCTGCTACTGCATCAGGACCGACACAGCAGAGAGTGAGCAGGTGTTCTGGTCTGTTCTGGTCTTTTCTGTCCTGGTCTGGTTTCTGTTCTGGTTTCTGGTCTTGTCTGTTCTGGTCTGTTCTGTTCTGTTCTGGTCTGGTCTGTTCTGGTCTGGTCTGGTCTGTTCTGTTCCGGTCTGGTTTCTGGGGGGACCTGATCAAACCTGTGTTTACTGATTCTTGTGTTTTCAGTGACATGAGTGTGATCAGCTGTTTTCACTGTTCAGCACCTTCAGCAGCAAGTTATCCGATGACATCAGCATGTTTGTGCACCAATCAGAGAGCTCCTCTCTCTACAGCTACAGACAGATAAAATCCTCAGAGATCTGTTGTCATCAGTTGTTTAATCTGAATATAGTGATTCAGATTCAAATGATCTCAGAGTTTTCTGTCCGAGATGTTCAGAGATGAAGAGTCGTGGATTTCTGTGGAGTCAGGTTATGATCTGGTTTCTGTCTGAGGTTTGAATCTGTGACTCACTTCCTGTCTGTTTCCTCACAGCTTCCTACGAGTCCGTCACACCGCCACCAGGTAGCAACACGTTTATTCTCTTTGTAATCTGAGCCCAGTTCTCTGTAATGTGATATGAACTAACTCTAATCTGAAATAAATCGTCTATTTCAAATCTGTGAATAATCTGATGTGAACTATTGAGATGTGTCCTTCTGCACTGCTGGACTGATAACAGGACTGAGACCTTTAATCTGATCTGATCTGATTTGATCTGATTTGATCTGATCATCTTTTCTGACATGTTGTGGCTCAGGATGTTTGGGGGCGTGTCCGGGCGGATCCAGAAGGACCGTCAGAGGGCTGGAGGTCTTGGTTCAGTCCAGCAAGCGGTGCACTACATGAACCAGGACTTCCAGGTCCTGATGGAGGACTGCCTGCAGAACGGTTCCCTGTTCCAGGACCCGATGTTCCCAGCAGAACCGTCCTCACTGGGCTTCAAGGAACTCGGACCATTCACCGCCAAGACCAGAGGGGTGGAGTGGAAGAGGCCAACGGTGAGAACCCCCTGTACTAGCCTGTACTCACATGTACTCGTCTGTACTCACATGTACTCGTCTGTACTCACCTGTACTCGTCTGTACTCACCTGTACTCATCTGTACTCATCTGTACTCGTCTGTACTCACCTGTACTCACATGTACTCACCTGTACTCACCTATACTCAGCTGTACTCACCTGTACTCACATTTACTCACCTGTACTCACCTGTACTCACCTGTACTCACATGTACTCACATGTACTCACCTGTACCCTTCATGTTAATATCTCGTCACCTTTGAGGAGTGATGTCATACAGATGGAGATTGTGATTGGCTGTTTCAGGAGCTGACAGAGGACCCTCAGTTCATTGTGGGCGGGGCCACTAGGACGGACATCTGTCAGGGAGCTCTGGGTGAGTCAGCGGGTGGGGGGGGGGGGTGTTTTGTTCACAGCAGGAGCATCATATTGGTTCCTTCTGATTCCCTCAGACTCATTATCTGCCCACATCTTTTATTTATGAACAAAACAAGTTCTGCAGCTTCAGCGGCTGGAAGTTCCCAGAAGCCCCTGAAGGCAGCACTCAGCCTCTGACCCTGGATTGGTCCAGGTATTGATCAGTGAACGGACGTCTGCTCCATTAACAGGAAGCATTAGCAGCCTAATGCTAAAGCCTCTAATGCTGTTGTTGATGATGTTAGCCCTAGCTTAGCATTAGTGTGTCCCCACAGACCATCAGGGTTATAATGGAGTGGGCTCATGTTCAGAGCTTTACTGTAACTCTGTCAGAACATCTTCATCATCTTCATCTTCACCGATGGGAGGATGTGAACAAGCACTACATATCGGAACATTAGCAGACTCCATTATAATCCTGATGGTCTGTGGGGACACACTAATGCTAAGCTAAATGCTAACATCGTAGTGTCTCAGTGCTGTCTGAGAAACAGGATCAATTCAGAAACCTTTCAAACCCAAAGTGTTCCTGCAAATTCTTCTTTGTTCAGTTTATCGGCGTCAAGCTGCTTCTGCTTCTTCTTCTTCTTCTGCTTCTTCTTCTTCTTCTGCTTCTTCTTCTTCTTCTTCTGCTTCTGCTTCTTCTGCTTCTGCTTCTTCTTCTTCTTCTTCTTCTTCTTCTTCTTCTTCTTCTTCTTCTTCTGCTTCTTCTTCTTCTTCTGCTTCTTCTTCAACCAGTAACTTTCCAAGAGTCTGCTGCACTTTTAAAATCAGTTCATAAGCGTCAGAGTTTAAGGTCAGAGGTCATCTGATTTTTATTGAAGCTCAAGTTTGTGAGATGAGATGATGTGTGTCTATGGTTTTGTTGTGTGTGAATTGTGTGAATTGTGTGTCTGTGGTTGTGTTACAGGAGACTGTGAAGGTGTGAATTGTGTGTCTGTGGTTGTGTTACAGGAGACCCTGAAGGTGTGATTGTGTGTCTGTGGTTGTGTTACAGGAGACTGTGAAGGTGTGAATTGTGTGTCTGTGGTTGTGTTACAGGAGACTGTTGGCTGCTCGCTGCCATTGGCTCTCTGACTCTGAACCAACGCCTGCTGCACCGCGTCGTTCCTCACGGTCAGAACTTCAACCAACCATACGCCGGCATCTTCCACTTCCAGGTGAGACTCCTCCCACTCCCCTCTGTCAGCCAATCAGAGCCCCCCCCCTCAGGATAAACACAATATTTCTACAATTTACCATCATTGTGATATCAACGTGCGTGATATACGTTTCCCCATAGACTGCTGGACCTGCTGGTCCATTTATTGAACTGAAGATATTCAGATGTTTCTCCAGAGCTCTTACGACGTAGAGACTCCGTGAGCCGCCTCCCACTCTTGAGTGGAAACTGGTAGATATCACAATTGTCCCAGGACCAGTTGAGGTTTATTACTGGGACTGTAGTGGTAGTTCCCCACGTCTGACACTAGGGGGTTAGTTTTGAGATTCAAACAGTCTCTGTTGTCCACTTGTCCTCAGGTCGGTCTGTTGATGTGGTGACAAACTTCAAACTTCCTGACTATTTCAAAATAAAAGCAGGCAGAACAGTCTAACCTGATCATCTGGATGTAACCCCCCCCCCCCTCCTCTCTGTAGTTCTGGCAGTTCGGGGAGTGGGTGGACGTGGTGATCGATGATCGTCTGCCGGTCAAAGACGGAGAGCTGATGTTCGTCCACTCGGCCGAAGGCAGCGAGTTCTGGAGCGCCCTGCTGGAGAAGGCCTACGCCAAGTGAGACAGTCACATGACAGCTGCCGTCCTCAGTGACAGATTATTCATCTTTCATACTCCTCTAATTGTAATGGAGTATTTTCCTCATGATGCTCTGGATGTGTCCTGTGTGTCTGGAGGTTGAGCGGCTCGTACGAGGCCTTGTCCGGCGGCAGCACCACCGAGGGCTTCGAGGATTTTACCGGCGGCGTGGCAGAGATGTACGATCTGAAGAATGCTCCCGGAGATCTTCATCGTATCATCGTCAAAGCTCTGGAGAGAGGCTCCCTGCTGGGCTGCTCCATCGATGTCAGTAACAAATAAGTGAACATGTTACACACGTGACCGACCATCAGAGAGGTTAACATGTTATACACGTGACCGACCATCAGAGAGGTTAACATGTTACACACGTGACCGACCATCAGAGAGGTTAACATGTTACACACGTGACCGACCATCAGAGAGGTTAACATGTTACACACGTGACCGACCATCAGAGAGGTTAACATGTTACACACGTGACCGACCATCAGAGAGGTTAACATGTTACACACGTGACCGACCATCAGAGAGGTTAACATGTTACACACGTGACGGACCATCAGAGAGGTTAACATGTTACACACGTGACGGACCATCAGAGAGGTTAACATGTTACACACGTGACGGACCATCAGAGAGGTTAACATGTTACACACGTGACCGACCATCAGAGAGGTTAACATGTTACACACGTGACCGACCATCAGAGAGGTTAACATGTTACACACGTGACGGACCATCAGAGAGGTTAACATGTTACACACGTGACCGACCATCAGAGAGGTTAACATGTTACACACGTGACGGACCATCAGAGAGGTTAACATGTTATACACGTGACCGACCATCAGAGAGGTTAACATGTTACACACGTGACCGACCATCAGAGAGGTTAACATGTTACACACGTGACCGACCATCAGAGAGGTTAACATGTTACACACGTGACCGACCATCAGAGAGGTTAACATGTTACACACGTGACCGACCATCAGAGAGGTTAACATGTTACACACGTGACGGACCATCAGAGAGGTTAACATGTTACACACGTGACCGACCATCAGAGAGGTTAACATGTTACACACGTGACGGACCATCAGAGAGGTTAACATGTTACACACGTGACGGACCATCAGAGAGGTTAACATGTTACACACGTGACCGACCATCAGAGAGGTTAACATGTTACACACGTGACCGACCATCAGAGAGGTTAACATGTTACACACGTGACGGACCATCAGAGAGGTTAACATGTTACACACGTGACGGACCATCAGAGAGGTTAACATGTTACACACGTGACCGACCATCAGAGAGGTTAACATGTTACACACGTGACGGACCATCAGAGAGGTTAACATGTTACACACGTGACCGACCATCAGAGAGGTTAACATGTTACACACGTGACCGACCATCAGAGAGGTTAACATGTTACACACGTGACGGACCATCAGAGAGGTTAACATGTTACACACGTGACCGACCATCAGAGAGGTTAACATGCTCTGTGCTGCTCTGTCCTCAGATCACCAGCGCCCTCGACATGGAGTCTGTGACCTTTAAGAAGCTGGTCAAAGGCCACGCCTACTCTGTGACTGGCCTCAGACAGGTGAGCCGACCGGTCCAGTCCGACTCCGACTGGAAGCATCAGATCTCTGACCGGTGGTCCGTCCTGTGTTCAGGTGGAGCACCGCGGGCGGCAGGAGCGTCTGATCCGGATCAGAAACCCCTGGGGTCAGGTGGAGTGGACCGGCGCCTGGAGCGACAGGTCGGTGCCTCCTTCAGATTCTTTATGAGCGAGAACAGAACGAACACAGGAAGTGACCGAGTGTCGTTGTGTCAGCTCCTCAGAGTGGAACGCCATCGACTCGGCAGAGAAGGACGACATGCTCTGTAAGATGGAGGACGGGGAGTTCTGGTAGGTTGGTGCGGTGAGGGGGAGTGGGGCTGGTTGACAGCATGGAGACGTGAGACGTGTGGGTGTGTCAGGATGTCGTTCCAGGAGTTCCTGCGTCAGTTCTCCAGGTTGGAGATCTGTAACCTGACCCCGGACGCCCTCAGTCAGGACTCCACCAGCTTCTGGACCACGGTGATGTTTGAAGGGGGCTGGAGGCGGGGGAGCAGCGCCGGCGGCTGCAGGAACCATCCCAGTGAGGAGAGGATCAGTTAGGACTGTGTTGAACATTATGATGACTACATGTCCCACAATGCAACTGACTGCTGCTGCTGCCTCTCTGCAGACACGTTCTGGATCAACCCTCAGTATAAGATCTCCCTGCTGGAGGAGGATGACGACCCTGAGGACGAGGAGGCCTCCTGCAGCCTCCTGGTGGCGCTGATGCAGAAAGACCGCCGCCGCTACCGCAGCCACGGACAGGACATGCACACCATCGGCTTCGCTATCTACGAGGTCAGAGGTCATGGAGACGTGACGTTATGATGTCACAACAATCTGTGTTGCTGTCTTGGTTAGGACTGAGGGTGTTGGGTCCGGGGTTTAGGTTCTGGTGTGAAGGTGTTGGATGTAGTGTGTAGGATGTTGGATGTAGTGTGTAGGATGTTGGATGCAGGGTCATGTGATCACGACTTCTCTGTGTCTCGTTTCCTTCACAGATCCCTGACGAGGTGAGTCTTCGTCCTCTGGTCAAACTTCCTCTTTGTTTACTCTGAGCTCAGCGACCTAACGTCCGTCCCTCCATCAGCTACAGGGACATCCCAGTGTCCACATGAAGAAGGAGTTCTTCCTGCGTCACTCGTCCTGCGCTCGCTCCGAGTCCTTCATCAACCTGAGAGAGGTGAGCAACAGGCTCCGCCTCCCGCCAGGCGAGTACCTGATTGTCCCGTCGACCTTTGAACCCTCAAAGGAAGCGGACTTCGTCCTGAGGGTGTTCACTGAGAAGCAGTGTGAGACCAGGTGAGTGAGTGAGAAACCAATGATCAGGTTATTGATCCAGTGATGACCAGTGAATCAGTGAGCGTGTGGTTCTGTGCAGGGAGATGGACGACGACGTGGAGGGAACCTTCGACCCCGAGGTGACACCTCATTCAACTCACAGCAAACATTCACTTCCTGTGCATGAAGGAATCCTGTTGATCAAAGAACCCCCTGATTTATACAGAACCAGGGTCACAGAGACAAGGACACAAGTTAACAAAGACACAATCATTCACCTGTCGTCCCTTTGTGTTTATTATCATTATTAATCAGCTGTCGAGGAGCAGCAGGCAAAGAGGAGAAGTCCAGGGGCCCAGGGGCCCAGGGGCCCAGGGGCTCAGAGGCTCAGAGGCCCAGGGGCCCAGGGGCTCAGGGGCCCAGGGTCTCAGAGGCTCAGGGGCTCAGGGGCCCAGGGGCTCAGGGGCCAAGGGTCTCAGGGGCTCAGGGGCCCAGGGTCTCAGGGGCTCAGGGGCTCAGGGGCCCAGGGGCTCAGAGGCTCAGGGGCCCAGGGGCTCAGAGGCTCAGGGGCCCAGGGGCTCAGGGGCTCAGGGGCCTGAGATGTAATAACTCTGATCTTATTAAATAACTTCATTATAGAATATAAACACATCTTCTAATGTCTTCACATGATTTGAAGCTGCTGTAGAACTTTAGAATGATTGTTTGCACGTCTCCTTGTTTGTGTCATGACGACCTTTGACCTTGTGGTCACTGCAGGAGGAAATATCAGAGAGCGACATCGATGACTCCTTCAGGTCGATGTTCACTCAGCTGTCAGGAGATGTGAGTTCACCTGAAGCTTCAGTCGTTCTCAACGTTCAAATAAAAAACCTGGTTCTGCTGAGTCATGTTCTCTCACAGTGTGCTGGAGCTGAGTCATCAGAAGTCTTTTGTCTCCTCAGGACATGGAGATCTCCGTCCGAGAACTCCGAACCATCCTGAACCGAGTCGTCTCCAAACGTGAGTTCTGATCGTTCCTGTTCTTGTGTGTGAAAACAGAGTGAATTCTTCTTCTTCTTCTTCTTCTTCTTCTTCTTCTATCTGCAGACAGAGACCTGCAGACGGATGGTTTCAGTATGGAGTCCTGCAGAGCCATGGTCGGCCTCATGGACGTATCCTTCCTGTGAAGAACCTGTAGGTTCTTTCCTCTGGTTCCTCTCAACGTTCTCAGTAGAACCTTAGAACCTTGAACGTTCTCTTGTCTTTGGACCTTAACGAGTCTTCAGAAAGACGGCAGCGCTCGCCTCGGTCTGCTCGAGTTTCAGATTCTCTGGAACAAGATCAGGAAGTGGCTGGTGAGCAATTTGCTTTTCATAATAAAAGTCTTTAGTTTCAGCCTTCAGAGTGAAAAATACTACACTGTAAAAGGATACTTAAAGTATCAAAAGTAAAAGTACTGAGGCACATTAAGTTACATTACATCAACATGTGATTATCATGAGAATCATATGATGACATCACATGTGAACACGTGTACAGAAAGTAACAAAGCTCATGTACACATCTACAGTGTTGAGGTACTTTTACTACTGAAGTATTTGTACTTTCTTCATCTACTCGTCCACATGAATAAAAGAGATAGGTGTTTATCACCTGTTTGATGTTAATCTGATGAAAATCAGTTTTATTTTCCTGATTTAAGTCAAGTTTTAACAGGACGTGTGACCTTTGACCTCTGCAGGGTATCTTCCGAGAGTTTGATCTGGATAAATCTGGATGTATGAGTTCCTACGAGATGCGTCTGGCTCTGGAAAATGGAGGTAGATGCTCTCGTTCCTGAACATGATGACTCAGCGTGTTGTGTTTGAGTCCTGTGGCGTCCTCTGTCCTCTGTCCTCTCACCTGTGGCGTCCTCAGTCCTCTCACATGTGGCGTCCTCTGTCCTCAGTCCTCTCACATGTGGCGTCCTCTGTCCTCAGTCCTCTCACCTGTGGCGTCCTCAGTCCTCTCACATGTGGCGTCCTCTGTCCTCTGTCCTCTCACATGTGGCGTCCTCAGTCCTCTCACATGTGGCGTCCTCTGTCCTCAGTCCTCTCACATGTGGCGTCCTCTGTCCTCAGTCCTCTCACCTGTGGCGTCCTCAGTCCTCTCACATGTGGCGTCCTCTGTCCTCAGTCCTCTCACATGTGGCGTCCTCAGTCCTCTCACATGTGGCGTCCTCTGTCCTCTGTCCTCTCACCTGTGGCGTCCTCAGTCCTCTCACACGTGGCGTCCTCTGTCCTCTGTCCTCAGTCCTCTCACATGTGGCGTCCTCTGTCCTCAGTCCTCTCACATGTGGCGTCCTCTGTCCTCAGTCCTCTCACCTGTGGCCTCCTCTGTCCTCAGTCCTCTCACCTGTGGCGTCCTCTGTCCTCTCACATGTGGCGTCCTCAGTCCTCTCACCTGTGGCCTCCTCTGTCCTCAGTCCTCTCACATGTGGCGTCCTCTGTCCTCTCACCTGTGGCGTCCTCTGTCCTCAGTCCTCTCACCTGTGGCGTCCTCTGTCCTCAGTCCTCTCACCTGTGGCGTCCTCTGTCCTCAGTCCTCTCACCTGTGGTGTCCTCTGTCCTCAGTCCTCTCACCTGTGGTGTCCTCTGACCTGTGGTGTCCTCTGTCCTCTGTCCTCAGTCCTCTCACCTGTGGCGTCCTCTGTCCTCTGACCTGTGGCGTCCTCTGTCCTTTCACCTGTGGCGTCCTCTGTCCTCAGTCCTCTCACCTGTGGTGTCCTCTGTCCTCAGTCCTCTGACCTGTGGTGTCCTCTGTCCTCTCACCTGTGGCGTCCTCTGTCCTCTCACATGTGGCGTCCTCTGTCCTCTCACATGTGGCGTCCTCTGTCCTCTCACCTGTGGCGTCCTCAGTCCTCTCACATGTGGCGTCCTCAGTCCTCTCACCTGTGGTGTCCTCTGTCCTCTGTCCTCTGACCTGTGGCGTCCTCTGTCCTCAGTCCTCTCACCTGTGGCGTCCTCTGTCCTCAGTCCTCTCACATGTGGCATCCTCAGTCCTCTCACATGTGGCGTCCTCTGTCCTCAGTCCTCTCACATGTGGCGTCCTCTGTCCTCTCACCTGTGGCGTCCTCAGTCCTCTCACATGTGGTGTCCTCTGTCCTCTCACCTGTGGCGTCCTCTGTCCTCAGTCCTCTCACCTGTGGCGTCCTCAGTCCTCTCACATGTGGTGTCCTCTGTCCTCTGTCCTCTGACCTGTGGCGTCCTCTGTCCTCTGACCTGTGGTGTCCTCTGTCCTCTCACCTGTGGCGTCCTCTGTCCTCTGACCTGTGGTGTCCTCTGTCCTCTCACCTGTGGTGTCCTCTGTCCTCAGTCCTCTCACCTGTGGTGTCCTCTGTCCTCAGTCCTCTCACCTGTGGCGTCCTCTGTCCTCAGGGTTCAAACTCAACAACAAGCTGTACCAGATGCTGGTCGCTCGATACGCCGATAACGAGGTCATCGACTTCGACAACTTCACCTGCTGCCTGGTGAAGCTGGAGGCCATGTTCAGTACGTACACAACTGATTGCATCCGGTTCATATTCCACATTCAAACCAGTTTGACTTCAGATTAAATTAAAATATTAATTAAAAATCGTGTTTTACTGACATTGAACTGAGAAAGACTTGGTTTGTTTTCAGGAACTTTCCAGGAGCTGAACAAAGACGGATCTGGACAAGTGGAAGTCAACGTCGTTGAGGTGAAAGAAACCAGATTCAGAAACCAGAGCAGAATTAAACCCAGATTCAGAACCAGATTCAGAACCAGATTCTGACTGTGTGTGACGTGTGAACTCTTCTATCTCCTCAGTGGCTGCTGTTGACCATGTGTGGATGAAACTACTTCCTACTTCAAAGTGCCTCCGACAGGAAGAACAACTCAAAAGCAACGACAAACACCTGCACTACTGCTGTAGTACTGTAATACCACTGTAGTACTACATATTCACAGTACTGACGCATAATCACTGTTAACTCCCAGCGGCTGCATTTACTCTCAGATAGAGGGCGCTACAGCCCCGACAATATGGCCTCTAAATTTATATATTCATGTATCGACTGATTGATATGACAGAAGGGCCATCTTCCACTGCTCCCCCTGCAGGTGAGGAGGACTGAAGGGCAGCCTGTAAGTCAGAGCTCAGGGTTTTAATATTTATTTCCAGGTCAGTGGTAGCCTCATGAGGAGGAGGCGTTCAGGATAGATAGATAATAGATGATAGATAGATGTGCTTTATTGATCCCAGTTAGGGAAACGATTGTGTCCCAGCAGCATGTAACGGGCTCTGCACATGGAACCAAAGACTAAATACTAAAGAGACTAGTGCTGAACTGCAGTAGATGTTTGAAAAGTAAAGTTAGAACATGACAGCAATGATTTCACTTCAAAGAAACACGGACGACACGTCAGCTTCATGTTTTCAATTATTAAAGTAAAAGAACGGAATAGAAGAGTTGTCTGTGATTAACTGGACTGTACACACACATCTGTATCATGTGACACACACATACCTGTATCATGTCACACACACACACACACACCTGCATCATGTGACACACACACCTGTATCTTGTCACACACACACACCTGCATCATGTGACACACACATACCTGTATCATTTGACACACACACCTGTATCATGTCACACACACACACACACACCTGTATCATGTCACACACACACACCTGCATCATGTGACACACACAGAGACACACCTGTATCATGTGACACACACACACACCTGCATCATGTGACACACACACCTGTATCATGTCACACACACACACACACCTGTATCATGTCACACACACACCTGCATCATGTCACACACACACACGCCTGTATCATGTGACACACACCCCTGTATCATGTGACACACACACATCTGCATCATGTGACACAGAAACACACCTGCATCATGCAACACACACACCTGCATCATGCAACACACACACCTGCATCATGTGACCCCCACACACACACACACACACCTGCATCATGTGACGCTGTGTCTATAAAAAGCTCAAACATCTCGTTTCCTGAAGTGGAGAAATAAACTTTGATATTTGCGGCGTCACGTGATGAAAGGAGAGGAACAGCTGATCGGAACACGTTTCACTTTAATAACACAAACTTCAAGCGGATCAATAATCATCCGAGTCACTGATCGATGTAAACAATCTGTCATCGATCAGACCACGTGACTGAACGTCAGTTCGGGTTCAGTCTCTCCAGGGACCCGGACCCCCTCAGTCCCGGCTCTCCCTTCCCTCCCGTCCCTCCAGCGGGCCCAGCAGCACGGCCTGGGCCTCCAGCAGCGTCGTGTCGGTCTGAGCTCCGAGGAACCGGGCCGTGAGCTCCAGGTCCTGCAGCCGCAGACGGACCCTGCTGCCCCGCTGCAGCTTCTCTCCTCCGTCCGCCGGCCGCCGACACACGCAGTGGAACTTCCCCCCGAAGTCGATGTACAGGTCGTCCTGGACCACGTGGAAGATCCTCCCGACCACCACCTTGTCCCGGGCCGGTCCCATCTGGACCAGCGGGGACCGGCGGAGCAGCGAGGCGAAGCTCTCGTCCTGACCGGAGGAGGAGCCTCGCAGTCCGGCCGCTGAGGTCCCCGCCTCCCGGCGGATCTCCGTCTGGAGGTCGAAGGCGGCAGCGAACCCGGACCTGGGTGCGTCTGCGGCGGGCGGGTCGCTGCCGGAAGTCCCGCTGGAGTCCGAGCTTAAGTAACTTCTAAAGAACCAGCGAGGGGAGAACCGGAGTCTGGACTGACACCGGGACATCACCACCGCCGCCATGTTGTCCCTCAGCTGCGCGAGCCGGAAGCCTATTCAACTTCCGGTGACGGAAACTATCAGGGCGCCCCCTGGCGGCTCATTCTGTTTTATACTGCGACAAGGAAAGGCGGATTAATAAAAACATGATGACGCTTTGATAGAGAATCTGATCAAACCTCATCTAATGCACAACGAGGGTCACGTGTTCATCTCCTGAGTCAGTTCATCATGACTCGTGCTTCTTTCATTTATTCTTTTACAGGTTCTTCTTCCAAGAGACATGGTGGAGGCATGTGTTAGGAAAAAATAAACATAATCTATTCTATTTAAGAGAAACAGGACTTAAGGAAGTAATTTAATTGTAGGTTCCTTTTGCTTGTTTCTTACTGCCAGTCTACTGATCCACACTCCAGTCCAGAAGGTGGCGGTAGTGGTCCTATACGCTGGTTTACCAATCGCCAATAGGCACTACTACAAGTCGAAGAAGAGGAAGAAGAAACAGAAGAAGAGGAAGAAGAAGAAGAAGTTAATAACCGGAAGTATCGAACCGGAAGTCCAGTGTTGTTACCTGTAGAGAGAATATGGAAGTGTGTGTGAACGCGCCGCGGCTCCGCTGTAACGCGCAGTTTCCGGTCGGTTCTGTGGTGAAAGATGTTCTGACCCGGTTCGTCCAGCAGCAGGTGAGTGACGTCACAGACAACTTCGAACACACGCACAGCCCGGAATCGACGAGAGTCGCCGTTAGCCCACATGCTAACGTTAGCTAACAACACTGACCGGAAACGGTTCTTCAGACGTTTCATAACATTTAAAAAAGGTTTAAACGGTTTATTGAAAGATTAAGACCCAAACCTCGTGACACCAAAGGACAGTGACGGTGACACCGTGGTCAAGTGATTTTTCCTAACGGATTCAAACGTCTGTCATCACCGTATTTTCCTTTGTTTTAAACTGGTGGAAGTTACTGGAGCACGTGAGTTCTACTGGTCCCGAGAATCCAGAGATATCTCAATATTTAGACTCGAGTTTTAATAAACTTATTTGTTCCCTAGTTAAGAAAAGAACAAGATACACGTGATAACTCAGTTTAAATCCCAGAAGCTTCAGCAGAACGGTTCACAAACGTTTTGAGTGAGTGTGCCCCTGAACATGTTGATCATGTGACCAGTTGCACGAACCGGAAGTAGCGTGTCTACTCTGCAGTGATTTGCTTGGTAACATGAAATACTGAAGGATGAGAAGAAGCAGCAGTTTCTCACATGTTAGAGAACATGTGACCGGCCCACAGATTCTCTGAAGATGTTTTATCACAGTGATGAGAAATGATCCATATCGTCACAGCCCTCGATAAACAACTGGACACGAAGCTGCAGCCAATTCAACTGTGTGTGTCTGTGTGTGTGTTTGTGTAGTTGGGATCCCCTGAGGATTTCTACATCCTCAGAAACGGTCGAGTGTCCGATGTGGAGGATCCATTGCAACATGGAGCCGTCTATCACCTGCAGCCCCGTCTGTGTGGAGGGAAGGGAGGTCAGTCCAGGAGATACACACATCCAGCCGTTGATCAGCTGACTATACAAATACTAACGAGCTCACCTCGTGTTTCAGGGTTCGGTTCGATGCTGCGAGCCCTCGGCGCTCAGATCGAAAAGACCACGAACCGCGAAGCCTGCAGAGACCTGAGCGGACGACGTCTCCGAGACGTGAACCACGAGAAGGAGTGAGTCCCGGCAGACACGACGTGTTGGAGTGACTCCTGTTCTGTGAGGGATGTTGACTCTGTTCTTCTTCTGTGGTGGCTCCAGGATGGCGGAGTGGCTGAAGAAGCAGGCGGAGCGTGAGGCGGAGAAGGAGCAGCGCCGGCTGGACCGTCTGCAGAGGAAACTGTCTGAACCCAAACATCACTTCACTGATCCTCAGTATCAGCAGCAGTGTCATGACCTGTCGGAGCGCCTGGAGGACTCCGTGCTCCTAGGTGAGGGGGGGGGGGGGTCAGAGGTGATAACGTGAACCTCAAACATATCACTCGTCTTCACTGTCGACTTCTGTACAGAAGGTCGAGGCCTCGGTTTTCTACCTCATCAGGTTTCACACGTGTGATGACGTCATTCCATGTGTGGAGAACACACGTGTCGGTCGAGGAGCAGGAAGAAAAGTTCATATAAAGAACTAAAACATATCAATAGCTTTTATGTTCTTATTGATAAAAAACGTTACATATTTGTATATATTGACTTTCTATCAAAGTGTCATTACTTGTATCATTTATTAAAGTCAAAGAGATTCGGTGAGATCATGTTTGAAACCTCTGTGTCTCAGGTCTCCAGGCGTCGTCCAGCGGACACGTGAAGGTGGAGGACGTCTCGGCCACAAAGAGATCAAACTGTGATCAGAGCGAGCAGCCGCCGCAGAAGAAGAAGAAGAAGAAGATGGCTTCAGCGTGTTTCTGGTGAGTTTTGTTCAGGGGGAGGAGCCTGAATTTGACTTGTTTTTTGCTGTTGCTCAGTGTTTTTGAATCTGATGTCATGGTTTCAGGACGGGGGTGGGGGAGCTGGACGAGCTGCTGAGCTCAGAGGACGAAGACGATGAGGGGGCGTCGTCCTCCTCCAGCTGTGGAGCCGTTACCACAACGATGCAGAGAGAGGGGGTGGAGCCTGAGCAGAGCAGCAGGTAGAGATCAGATCAGGAACACGTCAGATTTAGTTTTTTTTAAACTATTTCTGATGAAAACAAATTTGTTACAGCTCGTCCTCCACCTCATCCTCTGCTCGCCAAACCATTAGAGCCTCAGAGAACCAGGAACCACCAGAGACCAGACCCTCAGAGAACCAGGAACCACCAGAGACCAGACCCTCAGAGAACCAGGAACCACCAGAGACCAGACCCTCAGAGAACCAGGAACCACCAGAGACCAGACCCTCAGGGAACCAGGAACCACCAGAGACCAAGGCCTCAGAGAACCAGGAACCACCAGAGACCAGAGCTTCAGAGAACCAGGAACCACCAGAGACCAGAGCTTCAGAGAACCAGGAACCACCAGAGACCAGAGCTTCAGAGATCCAGGAACCACCAGAGACCAGAGCTTCAGAGAACCAGGAACCTAGGCCACAGGTCAGTCATGTGTCTTCTCCTCACCGATGACACCTGGTGGTCGAAAGCTTTGTTTTCAGTTTTCTTTTTATTTGGTTCAAACGCTCCATGATTAAAGTTCAAAGGTCACTGTGATCTCATGAGTCAGGAAGAAATGTCGACTGATCTGATTGGTTGATTCTCATTTTAATATCTTGTGATGTCACGAGATCTGGAGGTCATGTGACGCTGACATTCATCGTTTCGATCAATAATTTAATATCTTATTTGATAAACTCCTTCCTCGTGTTGATGTCGTTAATAAACACTGAGCTCAGTTTGGTTTGAATTAAATATTTATTCATTTACATTAACCCTTCATGCCCCCCCCAGCGGCAGCCTCTGGATCTGTCCTCGGTGTCCTCCGTCGATCAGCTGGAGTCTCTGGGTCTGGACGTCCTGAAGGAGGAACTAATGTCTCGGGGGTTGAAGTGTGGGGGGGCGCTGTCGGAGCGCGCCGCCCGACTCTTCTGCGTCAGGGGGCTGACCCCAGATCAGATCGACCCGGCCTTGCTCTCCAAACCCGGAAAGAAGAGGAAGAAGTGAAGAGGTCAGAGGTCGACCAGACGCTCTTCTCAACGTCAAGGGGAAAGTTCAGTTTTAAAGTGTTAATGTTTCCGACAGGAAGTTCTGGAGAGAAACAGGAAGTGACCTGGGAGTTCGGTCACATGATGTAACTCCAGGTTTTCAGTTCTTTCTTTGTTTTATCCGTTTTTTTTCTCATTCGAATCTTCAAAATAAAGGTCTTGTTTTTTTCTCACCTCGTCTCTGATTGGCTGTTTCTCATGATGTCATGTTGCATCACACAAACCGAGGTCACATTTATCTTGAGATCAATATCCATCATATCTGTCAGTGATTGGAGGATGAACTCGTCCTCGCGTCAGAAGCCCGGGTTCCAGGAAGTGACCTGCGGACAGGCCACGTTCTCAAAACACACGATGAGGTCACCGGGTTTGAACTCCACTGAGTCCCCCGCCGAGACGCCACACTCCATCCCCGTCTTCACCGTCTGCACGTCGTCCTTGTGGTGCCGCAACGCCAGGAGAGAGCCTGCAGGGGGCGCATTAGAGCATCAGCCATGTTTGGAGTCTTCACTTTAAATTGATACAAAACTAGAACTCACTCAGACCTTCAACAGTCTCTTAAAGAACCACATTTGAATCCACTACACATCACACACACTCGTATCTCAGCATGAGAAGAGGCTGTTCCTGGCATCACTCACCCTCCCACACGGTGTCTCGACCTCGGATCAGTCTGAAGGTGTGGCGCCGGTCCAGCTGACCTTTCTGAACCCGACATCCCGCCACAAGAACCTTCTTCTTCCCCACGGAGACCTCGAACATGGCGAGGACCGACGCCTCACCTGGAGGAGGTGAAACAGTTTCCCTTTAGATTCATCATAAGAACGCAAAGGATGCTGGGTAACAGCGTTTAAAGTTAATATAGTTTTTTCTTCAGCGTTTGACACTGACAGGGAGGATAAACAAATTTAAACGTGTGTCACTACCGCCACCTGGTGGCAATCAAGCACCATGACATTTCCCACAAACCCGCCCTGATGCCAGTTGCCTCCCTCAGTTTGATTGGTTAGCTTATTGAGGGTTACATGGGTCGTCCAATCAGAGGTGGAGCAGAGCAGATAAAACATCAGATTCATAATATAGGTGTTATTCACTCACCGATCACGCTCTCGGACTCGAGCGGCGGCAGCTTGTTGCTCAGATCCTCCTTCAGCTGATCCACCAGTTTGTAGATGACCGTGTGAATATTGAGCGGGACGCCTCTCTTCAGCGCCACCTGCTGGACCGACCTGCTGGCCCCGACGTTGAAGCCGTAGATTGACCCTAAATGGAGAGAGAGAGTTTTCTGAAGTCAATGAGGCTTTAGGTCAGAAACTGGTTTATTGATCAGACGTTTGTAACTTGTGTGTTTCATTCTGACGCTCTGTGACCTGAGTCCTGTGACCTCAGGCGTGTCAGGGCGCCGCTCTGTGACCTGAGTCTTGTGACCTCAGGCGTGTCAGGGCGCCGCTCTGGGACCTGAGTCTTGTGACCTCAGGCGTGTCAGGGCGCCGCTCTGTGACCTGAGTCCTGTGACCTCAGGCGTGTCAGGGCGCCGCTCTGGGACCTGAGTCCTTTGACCTCAGGCGTGTCAGGGCGCCGCTCTGTGACCTGAGTCTTGTGACCTCAGGCGTGTCAGGGCGCCGCTCTGGGACCTGAGTCCTGTGACCTCAGGCGTGTCAGGGCGCCGCTCTGGGACCTGAGTCCTGTGACCTCAGGCGTGTCAGGGCGCCGCTCTGGGACCTGAGTCCTGTGACCTCAGGCGTGTCAGGGCGCCGCTCTGGGACCTGAGTCTTGTGACCTCAGGCGTGTCAGGGCGCCGCTCTGTGACCTGAGTCCTGTGACCTCAGGCGTGTCAGGGCGCCGCTCTGGGACCTGAGTCTTGTGACCTCAGGCGTGTCAGGGCGCCGCTCTGTGACCTGAGTCCTGTGACCTCAGGCGTGTCAGGGCGCCGCTCTGGGACCTGAGTCCTGTGACCTCAGGCGTGTCAGGGCGCCGCTCTGGGACCTGAGTCCTGTGACCTCAGGCGTGTCAGGGCGCCGCTCTGGGACCTGAGTCTTGTGACCTCAGGCGTGTCAGGGCGCCGCTCTGTGACCTGAGTCCTGTGACCTCAGGCGTGTCAGGGCGCCGCTCTGGGACCTGAGTCCTGTGACCTCAGGCGTGTCAGGGCGCCGCTCTGTGACCTGAGTCCTGTGACCTCAGGCGTGTCAGGGCGCCGCTCTGGGACCTGAGTCTTGTGACCTCAGGCGTGTCAGGGCGCCGCTCTGTGACCTGAGTCCTGTGACCTCAGGCGTGTCAGGGCGCCGCTCTGGGACCTGAGTCCTGTGACCTCAGGCGTGTCAGGGCGCCGCTCTGGGACCTGAGTCCTGTGACCTCAGGCGTGTCAGGGCGCCGCTCTGGGACCTGAGTCTTGTGACCTCAGGCGTGTCAGGGCGCCGCTCTGTGACCTGAGTCCTGTGACCTCAGGCGTGTCAGGGCGCCGCTCTGGGACCTGAGTCCTGTGACCTCAGGCGTGTCAGGGTGCCGCTCTGTGACCTGAGTCCTGTGACCTCAGGCGTGTCAGGGCGCCGCTCTGGGACCTGAGTCCTGTGACCTCAGGCGTGTCAGGGCGCCGCTCTGGGACCTGAGTCTTGTGACCTCAGGCGTGTCAGGGCGCCGCTCTGTGACCTGAGTCCTGTGACCTCAGGCGTGTCAGGGCGCCGCTCTGGGACCTGAGTCTTGTGACCTCAGGCGTGTCAGGGCGCCGCTCTGTGACATGAGTCCTGTGACCTCAGGCGTGTCAGGGCGCCGCTCTGGGACCTGAGTCTTGTGACCTCAGGCGTGTCAGGGCGCCGCTCTGTGACCTGAGTCCTGTGACCTCAGGCGTGTCAGGGCGCCGCTCTGGGACCTGAGTCCTGTGACCTCAGGCGTGTCAGGGCGCCGCTCTGGGACCTGAGTCCTGTGACCTCAGGCGTGTCAGGGCGCCGCTCTGTGACCTGAGTCCTGTGACCTCAGGCGTGTCAGGGCGCCGCTCTGGGACCTGAGTCCTTTGACCTCAGGCGTGTCAGGGCGCCGCTCTGTGACCTGAGTCCTGTGACCTCAGGCGTGTCAGGGCGCCGCTCTGGGACCTGAGTCCTGTGACCTCAGGCGTGTCAGGGCGCCGCTCTGGGACCTGAGTCCTGTGACCTCAGGCGTGTCAGGGCGCCGCTCTGGGACCTGAGTCTTGTGACCTCAGGCGTGTCAGGGCGCCGCTCTGTGACCTGAGTCCTGTGACCTCAGGCGTGTCAGGGCGCCGCTCTGGGACCTGAGTCTTGTGACCTCAGGCGTGTCAGGGCGCCGCTCTGTGACCTGAGTCCTGTGACCTCAGGCGTGTCAGGGCGCCGCTCTGGGACCTGAGTCCTGTGACCTCAGGCGTGTCAGGGCGCCGCTCTGGGACCTGAGTCCTGTGACCTCAGGCGTGTCAGGGCGCCGCTCTGGGACCTGAGTCTTGTGACCTCAGGCGTGTCAGGGCGCCGCTCTGTGACCTGAGTCCTGTGACCTCAGGCGTGTCAGGGCGCCGCTCTGGGACCTGAGTCCTGTGACCTCAGGCGTGTCAGGGCGCCGCTCTGTGACCTGAGTCCTGTGACCTCAGGCGTGTCAGGGCGCCGCTCTGGGACCTGAGTCTTGTGACCTCAGGCGTGTCAGGGCGCCGCTCTGTGACCTGAGTCCTGTGACCTCAGGCGTGTCAGGGCGCCGCTCTGGGACCTGAGTCCTGTGACCTCAGGCGTGTCAGGGCGCCGCTCTGGGACCTGAGTCCTGTGACCTCAGGCGTGTCAGGGCGCCGCTCTGGGACCTGAGTCTTGTGACCTCAGGCGTGTCAGGGCGCCGCTCTGTGACCTGAGTCCTGTGACCTCAGGCGTGTCAGGGCGCCGCTCTGGGACCTGAGTCCTGTGACCTCAGGCGTGTCAGGGTGCCGCTCTGTGACCTGAGTCCTGTGACCTCAGGCGTGTCAGGGCGCCGCTCTGGGACCTGAGTCCTGTGACCTCAGGCGTGTCAGGGCGCCGCTCTGGGACCTGAGTCTTGTGACCTCAGGCGTGTCAGGGCGCCGCTCTGTGACCTGAGTCCTGTGACCTCAGGCGTGTCAGGGCGCCGCTCTGGGACCTGAGTCTTGTGACCTCAGGCGTGTCAGGGCGCCGCTCTGTGACATGAGTCCTGTGACCTCAGGCGTGTCAGGGCGCCGCTCTGGGACCTGAGTCTTGTGACCTCAGGCGTGTCAGGGCGCCGCTCTGTGACCTGAGTCCTGTGACCTCAGGCGTGTCAGGGCGCCGCTCTGGGACCTGAGTCCTGTGACCTCAGGCGTGTCAGGGCGCCGCTCTGGGACCTGAGTCCTGTGACCTCAGGCGTGTCAGGGCGCCGCTCTGTGACCTGAGTCCTGTGACCTCAGGCGTGTCAGGGCGCCGCTCTGTGACCTGAGTCCTGTGACCTCAGGCGTGTCAGGGCGCCGCTCTGGGACCTGAGTCTTGTGACCTCAGGCGTGTCAGGGCGCCGCTCTGTGACCTGAGTCCTGTGACCTCAGGCGTGTCAGGGCGCCGCTCTGTGACCTGAGTCCTGTGACCTCAGGCGTGTCAGGGCGCCGCTCTGTGACCTGAGTCCTGTGACCTCAGGCGTGTCAGGGCGCCGCTCTGGGACCTGAGTCTTGTGACCTCAGGCGTGTCAGGGCGCCGCTCTGTGACATGAGTCTTGTGACCTCAGGCGTGTCAGGGCGCCGCTCTGTGACCTGAGTCCTGTGACCTCAGGCGTGTCAGGACGCCGCTCTGGGACCTGAGTCTTGTGACCTCAGGCGTGTCAGGGCGCCGCTCTGTGACCTGAGTCTTGTGACCTCAGGCGTGTCAGGGCGCCGCTCTGTGACCTGAGTCCTGTGACCTCAGGCGTGTCAGGGCGCCGCTCTGGGACCTGAGTCTTGTGACCTCAGGCGTGTCAGGGCGCCGCTCTGTGACATGAGTCCTGTGACCTCAGGCGTGTCAGGGCGCCGCTCTGGGACCTGAGTCTTGTGACCTCAGGCGTGTCAGGGCGCCGCTCTGTGACCTGAGTCCTGTGACCTCAGGCGTGTCAGGGCGCCGCTCTGGGACCTGAGTCCTGTGACCTCAGGCGTGTCAGGGCGCCGCTCTGGGACCTGAGTCCTGTGACCTCAGGCGTGTCAGGGCGCCGCTCTGGGACCTGAGTCCTGTGACCTCAGGCGTGTCAGGGCGCCGCTCTGTGACCTGAGTCCTGTGACCTCAGGCGTGTCAGGGTGCCGCTCTGTGACCTGAGTCCTGTGACCTCAGGCGTGTCAGGGCGCCGCTCTGTGACCTGAGTCCTGTGACCTCAGGCGTGTCAGGGCGCCGCTCTGGGACCTGAGTCCTGTGACCTCAGGCGTGTCAGGGCGCCGCTCTGTGACCTGAGTCCTGTGACCTCAGGCGTGTCAGGGCGCCGCTCTGTGACCTGAGTCCTGTGACCTCAGGCGTGTCAGGGCGCCGCTCTGGGACCTGAGTCTTGTGACCTCAGGCGTGTCAGGGCGCCGCTCTGTGACCTGAGTCTTGTGACCTCAGGCGTGTCAGGGCGCCGCTCTGTGACCTGAGTCTTGTGACCTCAGGCGTGTCAGGGCGCCGCTCTGTGACCTGAGTCTTGTGACCTCAGGCGTGTCAGGGCGCCGCTCTGTGACCTGAGTCTTGTGACCTCAGGCGTGTCAGGGCGCCGCTCTGGGACCTGAGTCCTGTGACCTCAGGCGTGTCAGGGCGCCGCTCTGGGACCTGAGTCCTGTGACCTCAGGCGTGTCAGGGCGCCGCTCTGGGACCTGAGTCCTGTGACCTCAGGCGTGTCAGGGCGCCGCTCTGTGACCTGAGTCCTGTGACCTCAGGCGTGTCAGGGCGCCGCTCTGTGACCTGAGTCTTGTGACCTCAGGCGTGTCAGGGCGCCGCTCTGTGACCTGAGTCTTGTGACCTCAGGCGTGTCAGGGCGCCGCTCTGTGACCTGAGTCCTGTGACCTCAGGCGTGTCAGGACGCCGCTCTGGGACCTGAGTCTTGTGACCTCAGGCGTGTCAGGGCGCCGCTCTGGGACCTGAGTCTTGTGACCTCAGGCGTGTCAGGGCGCCGCTCTGTGACCTGAGTCTTGTGATCTCAGGCGTGTCAGGGCGCCGCTCTGTGACCTGAGTCCTGTGACCTCAGGCGTGTCAGGACGCCGCTCTGGGACCTGAGTCTTGTGACCTCAGGCGTGTCAGGGCGCCGCTCTGGGACCTGAGTCTTGTGACCTCAGGCGTGTCAGGGCGCCGCTCTGTGACCTGAGTCTTGTGACCTCAGGCGTGTCAGGGCGCCGCTCTGTGACCTGAGTCCTGTGACCTCAGGCGTGTCAGGACGCCGCTCTGGGACCTGAGTCTTGTGACCTCAGGCGTGTCAGGGCGCCGCTCTGTGACCTGAGTCCTGTGACCTCAGGCGTGTCAGGGCGCCGCTCTGTGACCTGAGTCTTGTGACCTCAGGCGTGTCAGGGCGCCGCTCTGGGACCTGAGTCCTGTGACCTCAGGCGTGTCAGGGCGCCGCTCTGGGACCTGAGTCCTGTGACCTCAGGCGTGTCAGGGCGCCGCTCTGGGACCTGAGTCTTGTGACCTCAGGCGTGTCAGGGCGCCGCTCTGTGACCTGAGTCCTGTGACCTCAGGCGTGTCAGGGCGCCGCTCTGGGACCTGAGTCTTGTGACCTCAGGCGTGTCAGGGCGCCGCTCTGTGACATGAGTCCTGTGACCTCAGGCGTGTCAGGGCGCCGCTCTGGGACCTGAGTCTTGTGACCTCAGGCGTGTCAGGGCGCCGCTCTGTGACCTGAGTCCTGTGACCTCAGGCGTGTCAGGGCGCCGCTCTGGGACCTGAGTCCTGTGACCTCAGGCGTGTCAGGGCGCCGCTCTGGGACCTGAGTCCTGTGACCTCAGGCGTGTCAGGGCGCCGCTCTGTGACCTGAGTCCTGTGACCTCAGGCGTGTCAGGGCGCCGCTCTGTGACCTGAGTCCTGTGACCTCAGGCGTGTCAGGGCGCCGCTCTGGGACCTGAGTCTTGTGACCTCAGGCGTGTCAGGGCGCCGCTCTGTGACCTGAGTCCTGTGACCTCAGGCGTGTCAGGGCGCCGCTCTGTGACCTGAGTCCTGTGACCTCAGGCGTGTCAGGGCGCCGCTCTGTGACCTGAGTCCTGTGACCTCAGGCGTGTCAGGGCGCCGCTCTGGGACCTGAGTCTTGTGACCTCAGGCGTGTCAGGGCGCCGCTCTGTGACATGAGTCTTGTGACCTCAGGCGTGTCAGGGCGCCGCTCTGTGACCTGAGTCCTGTGACCTCAGGCGTGTCAGGACGCCGCTCTGGGACCTGAGTCTTGTGACCTCAGGCGTGTCAGGGCGCCGCTCTGTGACCTGAGTCTTGTGACCTCAGGCGTGTCAGGGCGCCGCTCTGCGACCTGAGTCCTGTGACCTCAGGCGTGTCAGGGCGCCGCTCTGTGACCTGAGTCTTGTGACCTCAGGCGTGTCAGGGCGCCGCTCTGGGACCTGAGTCTTGTGACCTCAGGCGTGTCAGGGCGCCGCTCTGTGACCTGAGTCCTGTGACCTCAGGCGTGTCAGGGCGCCGCTCTGGGACCTGAGTCCTTTGACCTCAGGCGTGTCAGGGCGCCGCTCTGTGACCTGAGTCCTGTGACCTCAGGCGTGTCAGGGCGCCGCTCTGGGACCTGAGTCCTGTGACCTCAGGCGTGTCAGGGCGCCGCTCTGGGACCTGAGTCCTGTGACCTCAGGCGTGTCAGGGCGCCGCTCTGTGACCTGAGTCTTGTGACCTCAGGCGTGTCAGGGCGCCGCTCTGGGACCTGAGTCCTGTGACCTCAGGCGTGTCAGGGCGCCGCTCTGGGACCTGAGTCTTGTGACCTCAGGCGTGTCAGGGCGCCGCTCTGTGACCTGCTGTTGAACCCGTGTTCTTACCTGCGAACGTCTCCGCCATGTTGACGTCGTTCTCTGAAACGTCCCCGATGCCGAAGTGGACGACCTCCAGCTCACACTGCTGCTGAGCGTCGTAACTGTCCAGGATGTTCAAGATGGCCTCCACTGACCCGTCCACATCACCTGGAGGTCAAAGGTCAGTCAACGGTCAGCTGTTAACCTTTTAGGTAATGTTGCTTTGGGCCAATCGCAGCGCACCTTTGATGATGAGCGGCAGCCTCAGCTGCTCGTCCGGACTCCTCTCACTCGGACGCACAGAGAACTTGGTCTTGTTGGCTCGGTACAGCGCCACCTTCCTCTTCCTCCAGCTCAGGTGAGATAGCTCCGCCCTCTCCCTCCTGTACTCCTGCAGGTGGACTTCCTGTTTGAGCTCGATGGCGCTCTGCTCCTCCTGCAGCTTCAGCCCCTCCGCCTCACTGCTCCTCCACTCCACCACCTCCCTCGCTCGCTGCTGCTCCGCAAACAAACATCAAACATACCTCAGTTTCAGCTCCTCACATGTGAGGTCACGTGACCTTCGACCTCTGAACAGTTCTCAAAAATCTGACAGACACCAAAAACACATAATACCTCCGGCCACTAGGTGTAGCCAGCGCAGAGGATAATAATAAAACAGCGTAAGTTATATTTATGGTTTTATTTATTATTTATTTATAACATGAGTTTATTTGTTCTTTTTTATATTTTATTTAAATGCGTTTATGAAGAAAGTATTAATTATAGCCATAAACCGAGTGATCAGCTTGTCATGGAGCTGATGACTCATTCAGAGGTCAAAGGTCAGTTCTCACCTCAGACTCCACCTCCAGGATGACGTCACCAGCAGAGGGCAGCTCCTTCCACCCCACCACCTCCACCGCACAGCTCGGCCCCGCCTCCGTCAGCGCCCGCCCGTTCTCGTCAAACAGGAGGCGGACCTTAGCCCAACTCTTTCCCGCCACCAGGACACACCCCCGCCTCAGCGTCCCCCGCTGGACGATGGTGGTCGTTACAGGACTGAGGAGACACGTGAGAGGTTAGGACTCCTTGAAGCGACAGAGCAGTGGGTTGATGACATCACACACACAGTGATGACATCACACAGTGGGGGGGGGGCGTTCTCACCCTTTGCCTTTGTCGGTGCGACTCTCGATGACGAACCCCTCGACGAGGCCGCTCGGATCCGCCTTCAGCTCCAGAACCTCGGCCAGCGCCACCGTGGCCTCGGTCAGAGCGAGCAGGTTGTCCCCCTGACCACAACATGACATCATCACCTGGCGGCCTGCAGGGGGCGCTGCAGCTCACCGGGTCACTGACCCACACGTTCTACACGCTGACCAGTTTATACAAGATAATATAGAACGAAACGATTGAACTTCCAGAATGAACTTCAGAAGATTCAGGTTTTATCTCTAAACGCCTCCTCAGCTGACTATAAAGGTCCCGCCCCTAAAGTCCCCGGACCAATCAGGAGAGAGCCTCAGCTGTGAATCATCTCAGTGTGTGTCACCTTCAGGGCGGAGATGTGGATCGTCTGCACGTCTCCTCCGAACTCCTCACACACGACATCGTGAGCCAGCAGCTCCCGCTTCACCCGATCGGGGTCCGACTGAGCTTTGTCACATTTATTCACCGCCACGATGATGGGAACTGAAACACACACAGACACACACAGTCACACACAGACACACACACAGTCACACACAGTCACACACACAGTCACACACAGACACACACACAGTCACACACACAGTCACACACACAGACACACACACAGTCACACACACAGTCACACACACAGACACACACACACAGTCACACAAACAGTCTCACACACACAGTCACACACACAGTCACACACACAGACACACACACAGTCACACACACAGTCACACACACAGACACACACACACAGTCACACAAACAGTCTCACACACACAGACACACACACAGACACACACACAGACACACACACAGTCACACACACAGGGAGGCGGAGCAGCGGTGACGGGTGGAGCTCTTACCCCCCGCCCTCCTGGCGTGCTGGATGGACTCCACCGTCTGGTTCATGACGCCATCATCGGCCGCCACCACCAGGATGACGATGTCGGTGGCCCTGGCTCCCCGGGCCCTCATGGAGGAGAAGGCTGCGTGCCCCGGAGTGTCCAGGAAGGTGATCTTCTCGCCGGTCGGCAGCTGAACTGGAGGTAAAGAACCCTCGTAGTTGATTTTCTGTTATTGATCAATAATCAATAAGTTGTGTGAATAACGTTTTCTGATGTTTACCCAGAAAGGCTCCGATGTGCTGGGTGATTCCTCCGGCCTCCATCGCCGCCACCTGACTCTTCCTCAGACTGTCCAGCAGGGTGGTCTTACCGTGGTCCACGTGACCCATGATGGTGACCACCGGGGGGCGTACCACCAGGCTGGACAGGTCTGCTGGAGGGCTGATGATGTCACAGGTCAAAGGTCAGAGAGGAATGAATGTTACATGTGACGGGTTAGCCTCCGAGCTAACGGTGCTAACGATAGATCAGAAATGTACAAAGTGTCATTAACTCAGTTTGGTCTAATGGCGGCTGGCCACTGTCATCGAGGTGCATGACGCCATCTGCTGAATGTGACATGTGATGAATATGATCAAAACCATTGAGCACTTCCTCTTCCTCTTCCTCTTCCTCTTCCTCTACTCGGTCCACTGGCAAAAACTACGTGTCTGTTTCTACGAAGAAATGTTTTCTCAAGTCGAACAACATGTTCTATTATGTTTGGTCAGATTGAAGCTGTGTTCTGATTGGTTGGTTTGTAGCTGTGTTCTGATTGGCTGATGGTGCCTGAGTGGCTTCCTGTCCCTCTTACCTGCGGTGGGCGTCCCGGTTGGTTCTCTTCCTGCTCTCGCTCAGATTGGCCCATTTAAACTTCATCCCCGATCGAGTCACCACCTCTTTGATCCAGTTCTCGTCCAGAACCGAGTCCGGATCCAGAGAGTCCAGGTCCACCGAGGTGTTGAGCAGGGCCTCGAACACGTGATCTGAAACACAGAACTTGATTGGTCAGGCTCCAGGATCAGGTTCAGGATCAGGATCAGGATCAGGATCAGGATCAGGATCAGGAGCCGGTGGGTCCCAGTCGGCTCTTACCACAGTCTCTGCTCATGGCCTCAGCGAGAGCCGCCACCGTCATCCTCTGACTGATCTCCACTTCCTGTTTGTCCACTTTGGGTTTGACCTTCGGGATCTTCGGCTCTTTCTTTTGACCTTTGACCTGCAGACACATCTGGATATCAAGGACCAAGTAACGAAGGCACGTCCAATAGACAGGAAGTCGGACTCACCTGTTTGGAGGCATACTTCCTGTTCTGCGGACCGGCGAACAAGGGGGCGGGGCTCTGGACAGGGCCGCCGAGGGGCGGAGACAGGAAGCTGCGGAGCAGAGCCGGGTCGGCGTGGACGACTCGCCGCGCTGCACGCATCACTGATGACATCACACTCATACCTGCAGAGTCCAGGTAGAGAGAGACGATGGTGCGTTCAGGGACACGTGAACTGACAGTTCAGCTGATTAATATTAATATCATGTTTGTTCATGACGTCACACGGAACATGTATGTACTCTGTGTGTAACATGAATATAGATTCAGACGGAGCTCATGAACATCTCAGAGACCAGATGGTCCCCTCGGTGTTAGTTTGTCCCCAGGTCCACTGAGAGGAACCTGGAGTCAGGACCAGGACATGTGACCCACATATAGAACAAGTCTCCAGGACAGCTTCCTTCCACCTGCACAGTGTGATGAACCTGAGGAACATCCTGTCTCAGAAGATACTCCATCTGCTCCCTCTAGACTGGACCAGTGCAGGTCTTTATGATCAGGAGGTCCCAGTGAGTCTGTGGGAAGCCTCCAGTTGGTCCAAGAGGAACCAGAAGAGATCACATGACGGCTCTGAGCTGCTGCACTGGCTCCCTGTGAAACTCAGGAGATCAAGATCCTCACAGGCTGAGGGAGAACTCCCATCATGCACCGAAGTCTCTCTCTCTCTCTCTCTCTCTCTCTCTCTCTCTCTCTCTCTCTCTCTCTCTCTCTCTCTCTCTCTCTCATTAGTTTCACTTTGTTCAGTGTCTCGTGCTGACGGAAATAAAGCCTTTGAACCACGTGACCCCGCTGAACCGGACGCGGTGTCACGTGCTCACCTTCCCGGGGGTCCAGTGGCCGGACTCACCTGAGTTCACCTGAGTCCTCGACTTCAGCTTCTTCTCTCAGCTCATCTTCATCAGTCGCTCTAACCTCACACAGGGCGCCGCCATGACAGTCCGCTGGCAGAGCGGCAGCAGCCCACAGCGCCCCCTGTCGGCGCGGAGCGGAACTGGATCGTGTCTCCTGACTGAAGGATGGATGCTGGGTCCACAGAGGGTTCTGGTGGACCTGTGTTCACTTCCTGTTGATGTGAGGTTCTCAAACCAGCCGTGGTTCTTCCCTCGGTTCCTTCAGCTCATCGTCTAGAACCAACACATCTGATAAAGGTCCCACAGCTCGTTTCCTTTATTCACCCTCAGCATCTCTCCTGTCCAACATGTGAACCGGTGCTGATATGATTAAATAATGTTCTTCATTCAAAATAACATACATCAGAAATTCACTTCAAATAATAAGTCACAATTAACACTTGAATATACACCAGATATCATGTGTCCCACAATGTTTTACTTTCAAAACATTTGAACATAATCATTTGTTCTTTCCTTTTGATTTTGAATCGTCAGGGTTGATTGTGTGTGTTGCTGTATGTATATATGGATATTTATTTCATTCTTATTTATTTATTTATTTTCTCAATGTATTAACTCCTCATTGTACCCTCGGCACCATTGTAAATGAGGGTCTTATTCCTCAATGTGTTTTCCGAGGCTTATATAAATAATCAATCAATCAATTTTCTTAAAACACTGTAAACATAATGAAAAATCCCATAAAACCACTGATCATGAATCAGGATGTGAAACTGCTCAGGTGAGTTTCCACCACGTCCACTGAGCAGCTGTGAGTTCTTATCATCACTAGCATTAGCATTAGCATTAGCAGCTGCTGACTCAGAAACAAACTTCTGAAAACAACAACATGAACTGTTGTTTCTGTTTCTATCACTTCTTTGCATCTAGTGGTGAAGTTGTGTAGTTCAACAAATTGAATCTAATCTACACAAAACACAGACGTTTATAGAAACACTTTTGTGTTGATGAACAACTTCAGGATAAAACATTCTAAACTTTTTGATGATATTTTCATTTAAAACAAGACGTTACAAAGTAATTTCAATTTTGTATTTATTTTTAACAGCAGATAAATACAGAGAAAAAACATAGTGCCACCTTGTGGAGAGGCAAAGATGCAAAGGTCGTCCACACTCTTGTTCTGCTCACAATTTAATTCTAATAAATATTTTCTGCCTTAAATATGATTCAGTTTCACTTCATCTGTTTGAGGTAGAATTCTTTCATTTAAAAAAAAAGGTTTTCTGTTTCTTCGGTTTTATAACTGGGATCAAACAAAGATCCATCTTGATGTAATTGATTCTACTTCACTGTGATACTCACTGCATCATCATCATCATCATCATCATCATCATCATCATCATCAGACAGAACGAGTTACAAAAACAAACGAGACACTGTTCGTCCTCCGTACCTGTGAAAGCCCTGATGACCTCTGATCATAGCACCAACGTTATCATAAAGTTTATCAAATGTTTGGTCAGACTTTGTGAAGAAGGCACATCCTGACAAACAGAAACACGGCTACATCAAACAGCTACCACCTCCCTACTGAGGTCTTCTTCACCTTCTAACCACAAACGTTTGAGTTCCACATTGAAACATCTGGATGTAGGAGACGTGCCCCCGGGTCAGCTGGCACCTCCTGTCGGCTGTGATCAGGTGAAGGCTCAGGAGAATCCAGTCTCACCAGAGAAGACCACGTCCAGACTCACTGACATTTCCACACAAATAAACTGGAAACAAGAGGAAACAGAAGGATGAAGGTTTGAAGCCACTGAGTCAGTCTCTGCTCTTCATGATTGGTTCAGATCTCACCTGCAGTCGCTGCCGCCGGCACTGATCACGTACTTATCGTCACAGGAGAAGCGGATGTTGGTCACATGAGCAGAGTGACCGAAGTAACGCTTGTGTTTCCCCTGTAACAAACACCAGCAGCTGATGAGCTCCCACATCCAACTCATCCAACTCATCCAACTCATCCAACTCATCCAACTCATCGGCTGCAAAGTTCACTTACAAATTTTTCGGAGCAGGGGAAGTCAAAGAGCTTGATGAGGCCGAAGTCGTCTCCTGTCACCAGGTTGACGCCGGCGTGGGAAACACAAGCACAGGTCACATCGGCCTTCTCCGCGTTACGAGGCCAGACCCCGAGGACCTCGTCCCCCAGGACGCTGGAGACAAGAAGACAAAGACACAGATCACTGATTTATCTAGAATTAAATGGATCTTAAAAGATCTGAGAGACTCCACGGCCTCGCTGGTTCTACTGAGGAACAAGAAAGATCTGAAGTCTCACATGTTCCTGCAGCCCCCTAGTCACATGTCTGAAAAAGATGAGGTTTCCAAAACGTTTTAAATGTGTATATACATATAAATATATATACATCATGTCCCGCCTCCTGCTGCTCTACAGGCTCCGCCCCTCTTCTGAATGTTCCCCACCTGTTCCTGGTGTTGTGAAGGAGTCGGACCCGACAACCTGCTGCTGCTTCACAGACACTAACTACAGAGTTGAGTCTGAAAACATCTCCAGTTCTGTGTGTCCTGCAGCTTGTTCCCTAATCCTCACACTATGTTCTTCAAGATCTACAGATGTTCCCTTAGTTCTACACTTGAGCTCCAAAGCTAATTTCAGAAGTTCTATATTTAGTCCATTGATCTAAAGTTTGTGATGCTCTGAAGATCATCGTTTAAAGCCAAGACTGCTCTAGTGTCGGAGAACCGGAGAACCACCCTGAGCTCTCACCTGGTCCAGGTCGCCCAGGTGATCCTCTCTATGGTGGACGGCTCCGTTACCATCTTCCCTGAGGGAGCTTCATGCACCTGCCTGGTGTAGGTGCTGGTGGACACCTGGAGCAGAACAGATAGACCTTCAGCTGCTACATCAACATTACACTGAGCCATGAGGACAAAGGTCAAAGGTCACAAGAACATTAAGAGCAGTTAAAACTGCATCTGCCACAAAACTAATAATAAAAACACTTTGACAGATTCTCCCTGTGAATAAAATAATGTGTAAAAGCTTCTGGTTTCTGCTCCAATCACATTTGAGCTTCTTCGGTTGCAGGTGAACCGTCTGTGTGGAGAGAGAAAGACTCACAAACTGAGACACACAAAACCCAACTCAACACTCTCTAACCTGGATGTGTTTGCTGTCCGCAGAGAAGTCGATCTGGATCACGAAGCCGGGGATGTCCTTACAGTAACCGATCCGGTTCAGGGACGGCCCGAGAGAAAGGTCGTAGAAATCCACGGCACTTTCCACTGAGCCCACGGCCAAGAACCGGTTATCTGGACTGAACCTGACCCACGGGGCAACAACAGGTTGAGTTGATTGAGGAACAACGAGTGTGTAGCACTGACCACGTCCAGACCTCTTACCTTATGTCCTCGATGGCCACGCTGCGGTCCCTCTTCTTGCCCCAGACCGTGAGGGAGTTGACGAGCAGCACGATGAACTCGCCGTTCTCCATCCCGATGGAAACCATCTCTCCGTTGGGGCTGTAGGACGTGCACTTGGCAGGATGACCCAAACTCACCTTGTTCAGAAGTTTCTGAGAGAGGAGGAGAAGTGGAAAGATGAAGCCTTGCACCAGGGGAAGAAGAAGAAGACTCTCGGCTCAATCTTCACCTTGTCAGCCAGGTCCCATATCCTGATGGTCCCGTCGTCACTGGCCGAGATGAAGACGTCTTTGAAAGGATGAGTGGCCAAACCCCAGATTCCCCCCTGAGTGTGGCCGTTGATCATCGTGTTGGAGGCTGCGTTCTTCTCTCCCACCTCTATGATCTCTCCATCTTTAGTTCCCACCAGGATCTTTCCCTGATTCACAGAGAATGAAGAGAAGGTCAGAGGCGTCAGTCGAGATCCTTCTACCACAACGTCTCTGAAGTGTCTCTAACATCTGGAACCAGCTGATCAAAACAGGTTGTTACTGGGAACATCTTAAATGACTTTGATTTAAATTCACAATATTCTCAGGACAGGTTCACTGAGCTGAATGTTCTTCTCTTCTGGATCCAAGTGCATGAGACACTGATCACACAGTTTCAGTTAATACTGCTGAATCCATTCTGTGCTCCTCAGACCTTCCCTCTGCAGACGGACCGGACGTTCTCCACCGGCTGACCCGTCTCCAGCTGGAAGGCTCGGCAGCGCTTCATCTCCTGGTCCCACAGCTTCACAGCGCCGCCTTCTTTAGTCCTGAGGAACACACCAACAAGAGTCAAGCTGCTGAGCTTCAGTCATGGAGTCACCTCCTCATTCATGTTGTAACTATTGTTATTTATTCATGTTACACTTCTGAAGTTTCTCCCATTAAAGGTTCTTTTTTGTAGTTTTTTCTTAACATCAGAGGATGATGCACCTTGTTATGATTAATGAGTGAAAATAAGAATTGATTGATTTGCTGCCCCCCGTCTACATGTGGACCCCAGGAGGACTATGGGAGTTCTGTGTGGACGCGTCACTCGTCTCAGTGGAGACAGAATCTGTGAGTCTGGACTAGAAGACAAAGTCCACTCTGGTAACATCCTCTGTCTTTGCTTCCTGTGGTGTCGGTCCACTTCCTGCCTCCGGTCGTTAAGGATCACCAGCTACTCAGGCGAGGCCCGGGTGTTGGAGAACTCACGGTCGTTCCTTCCCCCCCGTGACGATGAGGCCGTCCCTCAGGGTGGTGTACATGGTGAACACCGGGCCGCTGTGCGCCTTGGCCACCACCCGGACGAGGAAGTGCTCCCTCCACACAAACACGTCTCCATTTATGGCCCCGGTGAAGGTCAGGTTGTTCTGGATGAGGAAAAGACGGACTAGCATCTAATTCTGACAAACTTGAGATTCGTTTTGATTTAAGTTAAAATGTGGAGAAGTGTCTCTTACTGCACCGAACGCCACCGACAGCATGGTCTGCATGCGGCCGTCCTCCACCGAGCCGATCACACCTTTCTTGTAAACGAGCGAACCTCCAACCAGAGTCCAGAACTTGATGTGTTTGATTCCCACCGACACAAACTGGGTGTCGGAGTCGGGTCTGAACTCCACGACGAAGATGCGCTCGGCGTGGCCACCTTTACTGGTCACCCTGGTGCCTGGCGGGGGGGGGTCAGAGGTCAGCCGGGATGGAACATTCATTGTAATACGTTCACTTAAACCACGAAACAAAGCTTCACCAGACCTGGTTCTAAGAAGAACTGTGGATCCACAATAAAGTTCCTTCAGTTTGTTAAATGAAATAAACCACTTCCTGTTTCCTGCTCCTATAGTTCTACTATAGGAGCTTGACAGTCATGTGGTTGTTTGGCCTTGATGGAGGCAGCTGACTATAGAAGCTCAAAGTGAAATGATGTATGTATTTTGAAAAGCTGTGGTACCTTCCTGCCACCTCCACACGGTGATGGTGTGTTCAGGCTCCACCCCCACGGACAGCAGCAGCTTCCCTGTAGCGCTGAAGTTGACGTAGCCGACACCTTTGGCGTGGGAGCAGCGGAGGATGGACAGCGTCTGCTTGGTCATGGCGTCCCACACGTGGATGGATGGCGACAGGCCTGTGAGCACAAAGGAGAACCATAGAAACCAAACAGCTGAAGAAACGAGGAGCCGAGGCAGCATGGAGCCCGGACCTGAGGGTCCAGGGACAGCCAGGAACCACTGGACCAAGGAACTAAGGACCACAGCATCTTCAAGGTTCTTTATGGTCCCACTTGAGGTTCCACAGTTCATACCAAAGATGGCAAAGAGTTAATACCTGTGGAGCCTAGGACCTAATGTGAACCAAGGATTTAAGGAAACTAACAAACAGCTGTTTCCAGGTTTGTGAACAACAACAGAGGAGCAGCCGAAAATAGAGAGATTCAGAATCAGGAGTCACCCACCGAAGAAGAAGAAGAAGAAGAAGAAGAAGAAGAAGAAGAAGAAGAAGAAGAAGAAGAAGAAGAAGAAGAAGAGAGTGAAACGGAAGGAGCTGCTGAACTAAAGGTGAAGTGGAACCAAAGGAACAATGACACAGAGTCTCAATGGAACGAGGATCCTGAGGGAGAGCAGGCAGAGACACTGAGGACGTTCATGTGGTTCAGGAGCAGGAGGAGACAGGTGCTACGTGCTGAGTCAACACAGCAAACTGCTGAGTCAGGAAAATCTGAAGTGCTTTGTTGTATTCACACATTTACAACCACAGTATTTACACAACTGGTCCCGATCACACAGGCCTCACTTCTTCTTAAAGTCTACACAAGTTAGAACCACATGAAAACAACTGAATAAATCAAACATCACAACAAAAACAACCTGAACAAACAGATCTTCAATCTCTGAGTTCTTTGATCCACGTTAAATAAAACTCCAGGAGGAGGCCCAGATTCAAAACTGGTTTGGAGAAACTGTGATTTAACTTAAATGTGATCTATTAATAAAACATTATCATCGTGAACATCTGTCGACGGTTAGATGTTCTGCTCTGAACCAGATGTTCTGCTCTGAACCAGATGTTCCATGAGATCTGGACTCTAACAGGATTCTGTTGAGCAGATAAAGATCAGTGTCTTCATGCCTGAAGTTCACGTCCTGACATTGTTCGTATAGAAAAACAAGAATCACTTCCACAGACACCACAGACACCACAGACACCACAGACACCAGCTGAGGTCAACATGCTGATGTGAGGCTGCCACGCCCACACTGATGTGGAGAAACACGAAATAACGCTAATGATTCAAAAACTAAATAATTTAATTAGTTTGCCAAGAACGATATCGACTTCCACCTGATTCAAAGTTTCATGTTTGTCTTCAGCTTCGACAAATGTGTTGTTATCAGCTCAGCTGGTGTCATGTGTGTGGAATGTGTTTGTGTTGTAGTGGGAACAAATTATGGAAGAAATGTATTCTGATGATAATAATAACAATTATTATTATTTCTGTGTTTGTAGAAGTTGGTGACATTGACCAGTTTTAGTGGAGAAACACATGAAGCAGCGTTTTCATCTGATTCCAGATCAGTGCAGACGTGGTCTCTGGGGGGGGGGGGGTTCTGCTGGTACTCACCGGACACCTCAGCCTCTAAACACCGAGAGCAACGACAGGTTAAACACCAGAGAACAGGATCATGTGATGAATGGATCCGTGATGAGTGAGTCTTACCTGGCAGGTCGCTGAGGTCACCTGGTGGTGGCGTGGAGCGTGACGATGACGAAGCACAAAAGAAAAGAAGTGCGATGGGCGAAAAGCAGCTGAGTCATGCATGAGAACAACATGATGATGCACATTACAGGAGCTCTGACTGTCACTCAACGCACAACGACGTGTCATGTTGTGTCGTATCGTGAACTCACGTGTTGTATGGTATCGTTTTGTATTATGTCACATCATGTTGTGTCATATCATAGCACGTGTCACACATTGAGAGCGTGGCCTAGGGGGTAGAGCGGGTGTTCTGCAACATGAAGGTTGTCGGTTCGAATCCCACTCTTTCCCATCGGCATGCCTAAGTTTTCTTGGCAAGACACTGAACCCCTAAATGAGCCCTCAGAAATGTTGAGTGATCTAAAAATGTAGGTCGCTCTGGACCAAGCGTCAGCTCAATGACATGTGATGTCATGTGGTGATGGATCGTACCCGACAATCTCATGGTTCCCTTCCTAACTTGTCGTATTGTGTGAGAACATGTTGTGTTGTATTGTGACATGTCGACCCTGCAGGCTGACGTGAGCAGTGTGTGTCTCTCCAGGTGAGATGTGTCCATGCTCGTGGTGGTAACAGGCATTAGCAGGAAGTTGTGTCTGCTGCAGCTGAGTGGACTTCCTGTCATGTGACTCACCGATCTGTCCCGTGGCGATGACGTTCTGGTATTTGGGATGTTGGTTGACGGTGAGAAACAGGATGTCGTCGGTGTGTTCCAGGTAGAAGCTCTGAGTTCCTGTGAGGACAGGAAGCAGAGGTGTAACACCAGCAGCTTCTCTCAGGAGAATCCCCTCGTCAGAGCTTCACCGACCGGCCGACAGGTTCTGGATCACCACGGCGGCGGCCGTGTGGAAGATGATGTCAGCGCCGTCGTTGAGGTAGTGCAGGTTGTTGCGACAGTCGAAGCCTCGGTACCCGAACACGTGCTCCAGCACCAGCTCCTGAAACACAAACAGCTGTTTGAGTCCTGGCCCGGAGTCCGAGGACTGAGCTGGACCGGGTACTGACCTCCACCGCCTTCTTCTTCTTGGTCACGTTGTTCTTCAGCAGCTTGTCCGGCAGCGGAGCAGCTCGGCTCACCGGAGGCCTGACCGGGACCGAGGGGCAAAGGTCAGGAACCATTCAGATCAAAGTTGTATAGGATTGTGTGGTGGAGTTTCGTGTTGTGTATTGATCATGTGACTCGGTACCTCTCCTCCACAGGAAGCTCTTTGTGCTGCAGGTGAGGTTTGGTTCCTGACATGTTCCTGATGCTGGGAGAGTAGATCTTTGTGACGTAGTCCACCACCTTCTCCCGCGCCACATCACTGTCGTAACCTGGAAACACAACATGTCCACAACATCTCACCATGAGGAGCTGGAGGTCTGAAGCTGGACCCAGACCCAGAACCTTCTCAGGATGGGTTACCTCCGTCCTCCTCGGGGTCGTCGTCCGACTCCTCGCTGTCCACAGCTTTACTCTCCTTGTGTCCCGGTGGCTCTCTGCTCCAGATCATCAGAGCTGTGTCGGCCCCGCCCACTGACAGCAGCACCGAGTCGTCATTGGACCATCGGACGTTGGTCACGTTGGTGCTGTGACCCACGTACTTCTTGAACTTGGCGAACTGGCCCTGAGGTTGTTTCAGAACAGGTCAGAGGGAGAAGCAGGAGATCTGGTAAAGGACAGAGTCGGAGTCTCACCCTGGACGGGAAGCTGAAGAGCTTCAGGAACCCAAAGTCGTCTCCGCTGGCGAGCAGCTTGCGATCTCTGGTGAGGGAGGCGGAGTTAACGAAGCTGAGCGTCGGCCATATTCCCTCACAGGTCGGACCCAGCACTGACGTCCAGCTCGCCCAGTCCAGCTTCTCAAACTGGAAACACAGGAACACCATGTGATCGTACAAACAAGCTGAGGAAGAACACGTGAGCATGAAGAAGAACACGTGAGGATGAAGAACATGAAGAAGAACCGACCTCAGCCACACTGATGTTCTGCTTCCGTCCTCGTGGAGCCTCGAAGAACAGCTGCTCTTTAGCTCCGGTGTTCACCTGCAGCAGTTTACCTTAAAGACATTAACGTGTTAGCTAGGCATAGCCACGTGTCCTGACGTGTAGTTAGCGTGTGCATCTGGTCTGTGTGGTAATATGTGTGGTTTTTAAATTCTCATCACACTAATGTCATTATGCTAATATTTAGAATGATGCTAACATCCCAGGTGTTAGCAATAACACTAAAGGAACCCTTGTATGCTAATGTTAGCATGTTAGCTTTTTAGAATCCACCTGACCTTAATCGTCAGTGTGAGATGTTGATGACATCACATTGAAAACCTATGGGTGTGATTAGAGACTCAGTAGTTAGAGCTGTCAGGGGGTTCGGTGTGTTAGCTTAGCATCAGTTCAGTTGAGCTGGGAGGTGTGTTAGCTTAGTATCAGCACTGGTGAGCTTTTAGGTGTGTTAGCTTAGTATCAGAACAGGTGTGCTGGGAGGTGTGTTAGCTTAGCATCAGCACTGGTGAGCTGTTAGGTGTGTTAGCTTAGCATCAGAACAGGTGTGCTGTGAGGTGTGTTAGCTTAGCATCAGAACAGGTGTGCTGAGAGGTGTGTTAGCTTAGCATCAGAACAGGTGTGCTGTTAGGTGTGTTAGCTTAGCATCAGAACAGGTGTGCTGAGAGGTGTGTTAGCTTTAGCATCAGACCAGTAGCGCTGAGAGGTGTGTTAGCTTTAGCATCAGTTCAGTTGAGCTGGGAGGTGTGTTAGCTTTAGCATCAGAACAGGTGTGCTGTGAGGTGTGTTAGCTTAGCATCAGAACAGGTGTGCTGAGAGGTGTGTTAGCTTTAGCATCAGAACAGGTGTGCTGTGAGGTGTGTTAGCTTAGCATCAGTTCAGTTGAGCTGTGAGGTGTGTTAGCTTAGCATCAGTTCAGTTGAGCTGGGAGGTGTGTTAGCTTAGCATCAGTTCAGTTGAGCTGTGAGGTGTGTTAGCTTAGCATCAGTTCAGTTGAGCTGGGAGGTGTGTTAGCTTAGCATCAGAGCAGCTCACCTCTGGAGTCCCAGTCCATGTGGGTGATGAAGCTTCCGGATCCTTTACAGATGCCGACTCTCTTACTGGTCAGGACGTTGTAAATGTCCACAAAGGAATCGTGGGACGCCACAGCCAGGTACTTCCCTGCATCTGAAACACACAAAGCTGTGACCCACCGCCGCACAACCTCCGCACAACCCCCGCTCACACCTGTGCCGTGGGTTCAAGTACCTTGGGAGAAGCGGATGTCGGAGATGAGCTCTCTGCGGTGGTGGAAGGACACCAGGTCCTCCAGAGTGTCGGCGTTCACCACCAGGAAGCTGCCATCGTTCAGACCCACTGCCAGAGCCTTCCCATCGGGGGAGAAGGCACAGCAGCGCCCCCCTGAGGAGCACACAGGTAACACACATGTAACACACAGGTAAACACAGGTAACACACATGTAACACACAGGTAAACACAGGTAGCACACAGGTAGCACACAGGTAGCACACAGGAAGCACATAGTAACACACAGGTAACACATAGTAACACACAGGTAAACACAGGTAACACACATGTAACACACAGGTAACACAGGTAGCACACAGGTAGCACACAGGTAGCACACAGGAAGCACATAGTAACACACAGGTAACACATAGTAACACACAGGTAAACACAGGTAACACACATGTAACACACAGGTAAACACAGGTAGCACACAGGTAGCACACAGGTAGCACACAGGAAGCACATAGTAACACACAGGTAAACACAGGTAACACACATGTAACACACAGGTAACACACAGGTAGCACACAGGAAGCACATAGTAACACACAAGTAACACACAAGTAACACACAGGTAGCACACCGGTAACACACAGGTCACACAGGTAACACAGGTAACACACAGGTAACACACAGGTAACAAACAGGTAACACACCGGTAACACACAGGTAAACACAGGTAACACACAGGTAAACACCGGTAACACACAGGTGAAACACAGGTAAACACAGGTTAACACAGGTAACACACAAGTAACACACAGGTAACACACAGGTCACACACAGGTCACACACAGGTTACACACAGGTCACACAGGTAACACACAGGTAACACACCGGTAACACACAGTAACACACCGGTAACACACCGGTCACACACAGGTTACACACAGGTTACACACAGGTTACACACAGGTTACACACAGGTCACACAGGTAACACACAGTAACACACAGTAACACACAGTAACACACGTCCCTCACCCTTCTTCAGCTTGCGGACAGCCACCATGCGGTGATTGGCCGACAGCTCCCAGATCCTCAGAGTTTTGTCGTCACTGACGGTGGCGCAGACAGGAAGTAGAGGGTGAGCAGCCAAACCCCAAACCTCGCCCTCCATGTGACCCTGCACACACAGACACACACACAAACACACACACAGACACACACAGACACAGTTAACGTTTATTGCTGAAGGAACAGACGTCCTCACCTCAGCTGGATCCAGGTTTTCACAGATCCTTCTCACCTGGACCAGCAGGGTCATGGGTCCGCTCTTGTCGATCTCCAGGATTTCTCCATTTTTGGTTCCCAGCAGGATGTGTCCGTGTCCCAGGGTGATGGCTCTGATGGACGGGTTGTCCTCCAGCAGCAAACCTTTAGAAGACGGAGACAGAGCGGCTCTCTTGATGGCGTACGTCTTCAAACATCTCTCAAACATGTCGTCCCACAGCTCCACGATTCCGTCCTTCCCCCCCGTCACAAAACCCTGGAGAGTGAACGCAGAAGAGAACACAGATCTTCAGATATTCTATTATTTATTGACCATTTGAACATATGAAAGTTCAGAGTCAATAACTGAACGATGTCATTAAGGGGAAGAGAAGGAGGGATGGAACCTTGTCCAGGGAGCACATGGCGAACACCGGGCCGTCGTGGGCCTTGATGGTCTTGATCAGAGTCGTGTCTCTCCAGATGTAAACGTCTCCGTTCGTGGCTCCAGAGAAAACCAGGTCCTCGGATCGACCATAACACGCAGACATCATGGTCTCTTGTCTCCCCAGGTTCCCAAAGATCCCTCGTTTAAAAGTCAGACCGCCCCCTGCAGGACGAGGACGGACACACGTTTTATTATGTTTCTGTTACCTGATCTGGAATCAGGGACACAGCTGGACTATAACGTAGGACACGTGTGAGTCAGTGTGAAGGTTTGTTTCTCTTCACGAGGAATGAAACCAGGAAAATGGAGGAAGCATGAATTTACCTGAGTGTTGCCAGAACTTGATGTGTTTGATCCCCACAGTCACCAGCTTGTCCATCCTGAAGGGGTTGCTCTTCACCACGAAGACCTTCTCCTTGTGGCCCCTGAAGCACAAACCATCAGGAGAGGTCAGCGTGTTGTGTTCAGGTTGTGTTCAGATGCATTGTGTTCAGGCGTGTTGTGTCAGGTGTGTTGTGTCAGGCGTGTTGTGTCAGGTGTGTTGTGTCAGGCGTGTTGTGTTCAGGTTGCGTTCAGGCGTGTCGTGTTCAGGTTGCGTTCAGGCGTGTCGTGTTCAGGCGTGTTGCGTTCAGGTTGTGTTCAGGCGTGTTGCGTTCAGGTGTGTTGTGTCAGGCGTGTTGTGTTCAGGTTGTGTTCAGGCGTGTTGTGTTCAGGTGTGTTGTGTCAGGCGTGTTGTGTTCAGGTTGCGTTCAGGCGTGTCGTGTTCAGGCGTGTTGCGTTCAGGTGTGTTGTGTTCAGGTTGTGTTCAGGCGTGTTGTGTTCAGGTGTGTTGTGTCAGGCGTGTCGTGTTCAGGCGTGTTGTGTTAAGGCGTGTTGCGTTCAGGTGTGTTGTGTCAGGCGTGTTGTGTTCAGGTTGTGTTCAGGCGTGTTGCGTTCAGGTGTGTTGTGTTCAGGTGTGTTGTGTCAGGCGTGTTGTGTTCAGGTTGCGTTCAGGTGTGTTGTGTTCAGGCGTGTTGCGTTCAGGTGTGTTGTGTCAGGCGTGTTGTGTTCAGGTTGCGTTCAGGCGTGTCGTGTTCAGGCGTGTTGCGTTCAGGTGTGTTGTGTTCAGGTTGTGTTCAGGCGTGTTGTGTTCAGGTGTGTTGTGTCAGGCGTGTCGTGTTCAGGCGTGTTGTGTTAAGGCGTGTTGCGTTCAGGTGTGTTGTGTCAGGCGTGTTGTGTTCAGGTTGTGTTCAGATGCATTGTGTTCAGATGCATTGTGTTCAGGCGTGTTGTGTCAGGCGTGTTGTGTCAGGTGTGTTGTGTCAGGCGTGTTGTGTTCAGGCGTGTTGCGTTCAGGTTGTGTTCAGGCATGTTGCGTTCAGGTGTGTTGTGTTCAGGCGTGTTGTGTTCAGGTGTGTTGTGTCAGGCATGTTGTGTTCAGGTTGCGTTCAGGCGTGTTGTGGTCAGGTGTGTTGCGTTCAGGTGTGTTGTGTCAGGCGTGTTGTGTTCAGGTTGTGTTCAGGCGTGTTGTGGTCAGGTGTGTTGTGTCAGGCGTGTTGTGTTCAGGTTGCGTTCAGGCGTGTCGTGTTCAGGCGTGTTGCGTTCAGGTGTGTTGTGTTCAGGTTGTGTTCAGGCGTGTTGTGTTCAGGTGTGTTGTGTCAGGCGTGTCGTGTTCAGGCGTGTTGTGTTAAGGCGTGTTGCGTTCAGGTGTGTTGTGTCAGGCGTGTTGTGTTCAGGTTGTGTTCAGGCGTGTTGCGTTCAGGTGTGTTGTGTTCAGGTGTGTTGTGTCAGGCGTGTTGTGTTCAGGTTGCGTTCAGGTGTGTTGTGTTCAGGCGTGTTGCGTTCAGGTGTGTTGTGTTCAGGTTGCGTTCAGGCGTGTCGTGTTCAGGCGTGTTGCGTTCAGGTGTGTTGTGTTCAGGTTGTGTTCAGGCGTGTTGTGTTCAGGTGTGTTGTGTCAGGCGTGTCGTGTTCAGGCGTGTTGTGTTAAGGCGTGTTGCGTTCAGGTGTGTTGTGTCAGGCGTGTTGTGTTCAGGTTGTGTTCAGGCGTGTTGCGTTCAGGTGTGTTGTGTTCAGGTGTGTTGTGTCAGGCGTGTTGTGTTCAGGTTGCGTTCAGGTGTGTTGTGTTCAGGCGTGTTGCGTTCAGGTGTGTTGTGTCAGGCGTGTTGTGTTCAGGTTGCGTTCAGGCGTGTCGTGTTCAGGCGTGTTGCGTTCAGGTGTGTTGTGTTCAGGTTGTGTTCAGGCGTGTTGTGTTCAGGTGTGTTGTGTCAGGCGTGTCGTGTTCAGGCGTGTTGTGTTAAGGCGTGTTGCGTTCAGGTGTGTTGTGTCAGGCGTGTTGTGTTCAGGTTGTGTTCAGGCGTGTTGCGTTCAGGTGTGTTGTGTTCAGGTGTGTTGTGTCAGGCGTGTTGTGTTCAGGTTGCGTTCAGGTGTGTTGTGTTCCGGCGTGTTGCGTTCAGGTGTGTTGTGTTCAGGTTGTGTTCAGGTGTGTTGTGTTCAGGTTCTGTTGTGTCAGGCGTGTGTACCTGGCCTTGGCCAGCCTCTCTCCTTTCTTCCAGTCCCATATCACGATGGAGTGACACTCATCGATTCCGACTGAAATCAAACTCTTCCCATCGGCTGCAACAGAACCAGAACCATGATGAGGTGAAGAAGTAGAAGTTGTGACTCAGGTGTGAGGACCGGTGAGGACCTACCTGTGAACTCCAGGGCACACACTCCTCTGCTGTGGTGTCCCTTCAGCAGTGATAAACACTTCAGGGTCTGGACGTCCCAGACGTGGACGGCTGGGTCTCTGCCCACCTGAGCACACAGACAGCCAATCAGAGACGCTCTCAGCCAGTGTGACACTCACCTGCTGCAGTCAGTACCTGTGCCGAGGCCACGAAGTCTTTGAGCGGGTGGACGGTGAGGCCCAGGATGTCGTCGTCATGGCCGAGGTAGAACCTCTGACTGTGCTGCAGCCGGTTGTACACGATGGCGACCGCGGCCACGTGGTACACCACCTCGCCCGTCTGACTGTAGAACAGGTTGTTACGACAGTCGAACCCCCGATACCTTCAGAACATAGAGAACAGGACCGCCACAATAAAAGTCTGAGGAAACCTGTTTGCTCTGATAAAGTCAGACTGATTGATCCTTTTGATTTTACCCATGAACAAACTGCAGACGAAGCCCCTCCTCCGGAGACTTCTGCCGCTTCAGAGAGCCAATCAGCTTCTTCCTCAGCTGAGGCAGGTCTTCCTTATACACCTGCAGAGGGAGACAGGTGAGTCAGACGGGTTTCCAGGGATTATTCACAGCATGAGAAGATGTTGATCTCCTGGTGACCTGGCGTTCGTAGCTGGTCTGAGCTTCCTGTTCGATGTCCGAGTCCAGCTCCGGGACGTCCGACAGGTCCGAGTCCGACTCTCCACTGTTGGAGTCAGCGTAACCCTCTGAAGACACCGCCCAGAGAAAACACTTCGTTAACAGCATGTTAGCGTTCAAGGTTATTTAGAGATAACAAATAGAGCAGATGAATCAGGATAACAAAAGAATAGATTGTTGAGTTCTGTGGTTAAAACTTGTTCCAGAACAAGGTCGTTATAAGGGACAAATAAAGCAGAGGTAGTAAATCTTGGTCTGACCTTGTAGAAGCGGCTCCAGAACACCATTCATGACGCCTTCAGGCAGGAACCTCCACTGGAAGACTGCGTGGTCAGCTCCACCAGTGCTGACCACCCACTGCAGGTCGTTGGACCAGCGAACATTGGTCACATGTGCAGAGTGACCGATGTACTTCTTGAATTTGGCTCCTGTTGGAAGAAGGAGATACGAATTAGTGGAGGAGATCATAAAGTGGTTTAATCCATCAACTCATCTTGGAACTGACACATGAAGGACAAACTGGAGTCCAGCAGCATTTAGAATCCATGGCTCTCCCTCATAAAATCAATCAATCAAATTGTATTAGTAGAGCTCATATTCACAAATCACAGTTTGTCTCATCGTCTTTAGCAAAGTGAGACGTCCTCTGTTCTTCAACAAGAGTCAAACAACTGAAACCTTTTAACAGGTGAAGAAGGTAGAAGCCTCAGAGACACATGTGAGGACCCGTCTCCCAGGACGGACACAAGTTAGACCAAATCGAATGGTTCAACTTTCGATGTTTGTTAATTATTAAATCAAAGAATCAGGGGTTCCCCTTAAGTTCCTGCTCCATCAAAGACTTACACATCTGAATTCCTTCCTCCAGTGAAACCATCACACTGACCTTTCTTCAGGCAGGGGAACCTGAAGAGTTTGAGGAGGCCGAGGTCGTCTCCAGTCACCAGCACAGCACTGCTGTAGTTGGCATCCACAGAGTTCACATTAGAGATGGTGGAGTATTTGGGCCAAATACCATTCACCTCAGCCCCCACCACGCCCGTCCACGTCATCCAGTGGATCCCCTTCGCCTCCTCTTTAGTAACCAGCTTACCTGCTGAGGACAAGGGACGAGGTTAAAGGTCAGGAGGTCACTGGTCTTTGGGAGGAAAGTCAGTGTAATGGTAAAAGTTAAGGCAGTACAATACAAATCAAAGCCAGTGAGGTTCAGTGCGGTACCTGGCATCCTGTAGAAGAGCCGGTCTCCAGCCCCGTCATTGGTCTGCAGGAAGCGACTGTCCACGGACCAGTCCAAGTGGGTGATGAAGGAGGTGGAGCGGCAACACTCACCCACCTTCTTGTAGCGCTGGCCAACGGCGTAGATATCCACCAGCCCGTCGTTCGATCCCACCGCCAGGAAGGAACCATCTGGAGAGAACTTGAGCTCATGGATCACCTCCTTCCGGTCCTTGATGTGAACCACCTCTGTCATGTCCCTGAAGAAAACACTTTGTTATCTCACATGTTAAAGTTTAAATCTTTGTCTTTTAACCTGAAACGTACTCAGTTTCCAAACAACTCTCCACCAACATGGACCAACAGGATGAGTGGAGTTCCACAGGGCTCAGTGCTTGGACCCCTCAGCCTCACACAAGCTACATTTGAGTGTCATCTTCATAATTGCAAGTCACTGCTGAGTCAGTTTACTTTTCACAGAAGAAGGACAGAGCCCTGGGTCTCCTTCTGTATCTAACTGCCTCTAGCTAACCAAGCTAACCAAACCCTAGCCCGAGTAAGAGAGGTCACCTGACACGCAGCACGGTGAAGGATCCGTCTTTCATGCCCAGAGCGAGCTGGGAGCCGTCGTTGTTGAAGGAAACGCTCCGAACAGATTCCTCCATGTTGCAGCGAGCGAGCAGAGTGTGGTCAGGAAGACTCCAGAGCCTGAGGGACAGACAGGACAGAGATGAGCTCAGAGAATACGCCACCTGGTGGCAGAGCTGAGGTGGTGGTGTCGGTGGGTCCGACCGACCTGACCGAGCGGTCGTCACTCCCAGTGACAGCCACTGGTTGTTTGGGATGCAGGTCCAGTGCCCACAGCTCGCCTTCGCTGTGACCCTGCATCAGCAGAACTGGTTTGTCTCTGTCTCGGACCATGACCTCGAAGATCTCACTGTCCTGAGTCCCGGCCAGGATCCGGTCCGCCTTCCAGCAGACACTGCGGATCGACAGACCTGAAACAGAAGACCTTCACTCAAACCAGAGCAACAGGTTTCATCTCCTGACACTGGAGAGTCCTGGTCCACGTGTTAAAACCTTCAACCACGAAAACCTCAGAATCAAAACCATGTAAGACTTTGACAGAACATCTGAGTTGTTTCCCTGTGACCCCCGACATGCAGTCACATGTTGTTGCAAACACTCCCTGTTGTTAACGTGTGTTTGTAATGTTGTGTACTCTTGTGCTGATACTTCAGGATTAGTCCTCGTTGTTCGTGAGTCAAACTCAGACTCGTCTACAACATTCTGTCACTTCTCATAGTTTGTGCTCAGAGCTGTTTGTTGTGAGTCTGCAGAGAGAAGAGTTGTGTTCATCATCACTGCTCACGTGTGTGGTTGATATATCACTTTGAATGATTTACTGAACTGATGTTATTCTTTCATTAATCACATGTCAACTAATAACTGACACAGTCCTCTGACCCAGCTTCACAACTTTTCAAAATAAAATGAATTCAGCTCCATTGAAACTATTTTGGCAACAAAATGAAAAATGTGCTTTGAAGCAAATAAAAGAGAAAGTGATTCTGTGAAGGAGACCAGCTGCTGGTCTGAGGTCCATAGGGACCTGTCTGGGTCTGATAGGGGTCACGTGTTCATTCTGACACACATGACGGAGTCCTGACCTTTGTAGCCCTGCTCCGCCTCCCTCAGGTCGATCTTGGTGATTGGTTTGAAGTCCACGTCCCACAGCCGGATGCAGCCGTCCCGGCCGCCGGTGGCAAATCCTTCCTCACAGGCGTGCATGCTGAAGATCCCTGCCTGCACCACAGACACACAAACACACAACAGGCACCATTAGGATTTCACAAGGGAGGGGGGGAGGGGGGGGGTAGTGGTCTTTCTGTTTGAATGGAGAACATGAATGAAACGCCTCATCTGGTTGCCATAGTAACATCATGATAGTATCACTCGCAGCATCAGCACCTTCAGGCACAGTACTCCGCAGTACTACAGTACTACAGTACTCCACAGTACTCCACAGTACAACAGTACTCCGCAGTACTACAGTACTACAGTACTCCACAGTACAACAGTACTCCACAGTACTACAGTACTGCAGTACTCTGCAGTACTACAGTACTCCGCAGTACTACAGTACTCCACAGTACTCCACAGTACAACAGTACTCCACAGTACTCCACAGTACTTTACAGTACTCCACAGTGCTACAGAACTCCACAGTACTACAGTACTCCGCAGTATTACAGTACTCCAGTAGTCCACAGTACTACAGTACTTTGCAGTACTACAGTACTCCACAGTACTTCATAGCATTTTAAATGCACCAAATGAATGTTCTCGTTGTTCAAACATGTTAACGTCGGACATGAAGACTGCAGCTGCTTCTTCTTCTTCTTCTTCTTCTTCTTCTTCTCTTGTTTAATTCTGACTCTACTTCCTGTGATTGGTCCAAAAGTACAAACTATCCAACAAAGTGTTTCCACTGCAATCCAACAGAACCAGGTTCAGTTGGATCCAGACCCTGAACTCCTCTTCTGGTCGGACTCGGTGCATTGGTCTGGACCGCTCTGATATTTAGGTGTGAACTGAGCGAGGTGTGAAAGAGAAGAAGGTGGAGGTGGAGGTGGAGGTGGAGGTGGAGGTGAAGGTGGAGGTGGAGGTGGAGGTGGAGGTGCAGGTGGAGGTGGAGGTGCAGGTGGAGGTGGAGGTGGAGGTGGAGGTGGAGGTGCAGGTGGAGGTGCAGGTGGAGGTGAAGGTGGAGGTGGAGGTGGAGGTGGAGGTGCAGGTGCAGGTGGAGGTGGAGGTGGAGGTGGAGGTGCAGGTGGAGGTGCAGGTGGAGGTGAAGGTGGAGGTGGAGGTGGAGGTGCAGGTGGAGGTGCAGGTGGAGGTGGAGGTGGAGGTGGAGGTGGAGGTGAAGGTGAAGGTGGAGGTGGAGGTGGAGGTGCAGGTGCAGGTGGAGGTGTGGTGTCTCACCCCGTGTGCAGCCTGCACAGTCCGGATCAGAGTGACCCCTCTCCACACGTACACGTCTCCGTTCAGGGCTCCGGAGTAGGTCAGCTCCTCTTTGGCTGCACACACACACAGGATGGTCTGCAGGTCGCCCGTCTTCCCAAAGATCCCTCGTTTGGGAGTCAGAGCGTTTCCACAAAGAATCCAGAACTACACACACACACACACACACACACACAGGTTGAATATTAGACATGAGACTAATAGGACTTTGAATGACAACCCGTTGGATTCATATGATGTTCACCTTGATGTGTTTGACTCCACAGCTGACGAGTCGACTGGACTGGAACGGATCCCAGGTCACGTCAAAGATCTGCAGGAGCACCATCATCACATCAGAGACCCTGATCCACATCTGCTTCTACTTTACTGTACTAATCTGTAAATTCTTACACCTTGATATTATATCCTTTATAGTTTTGTCATAAATCCTACAAATAAAAACACATTTCTGATCAATAAAACTGTATAATGAAGCTGATATAATAAAGTAATGATTGTTGATGTGTCTCTTGATCGTGAGTCATGAGGAGTCGTACTCTGTCCGAGTGGCCGGTGGCCGTGGCCAGCACCCGTCCTCTCCTCCAGTCCCAGACACACACCGTGTTCTTAGCGTCCAGACCGACCGACGCCAGCCGCTAACACAAACCAACAAGAAGTACACAATCAAGACACACAATGGGACGACACCAGCGGTTTGATACAGAATATATATTCATATCTCTACAGTTAATCAGGAGGAGTTCCTCAGGGTAGCTTCCTGGAGCCTCAGTAATTCTCAACATTTATAGTTTTATGTGTATTTAACAAATTTTCATCAATAATGAATCAACAATAATTCTCAGAGTTTATTTTGGTTCATAAATCAGCTGAAGGTGAAACAGTAGAAACGAGCGTTCCCATTCAAAGAGGTGGAACCGCCCAACAGGGACTCAGTCATGTGATCAGTGTTACATCATCAGGAGGGGGCGTGGTCTCACCTGTCCGTCAGAGTTGAAGGCGAGACAGGCGACTCCGTGTGAGTGGACGTCCCTCAGGATGGACACGGTCTGCATGGCGTACGTGTCCCAGATGCAGATGTACGGGTCCTTACCCACCTGACCCGTCGCCACCTGGACCTTATCGGGATGGATGGCTAGACTGGGGGGGGGGGGGGGGGGGGGACAGACAGAACACTTCAGACAGCGCCCCCTGCAGAGTTCATTACAAACAAACTGAGAGTAAACCTCAGATAGTCAGTGTGGGAACGGGGGACGTATCAATAAAGAAGTTAACTGCTTGTTGTTGTTTATCAAATCAAAACAAACAGAATATATCAGGTGACTTTTTAATCTGGATTCTTCCGCTGCAGGTGCAGCTCCTCACCTGATGATGTCATCGTTGTGTCCCAGGTAGAACTTCTGGGTGTGTTCTCGGGTGTTGTAGACGACCCCGACCCCGGCCACGAAGTACACCACCTCCTTGCCCGCGGTGTAGAACAGGTTGTTCCGGCACTGGTGCCCCCGGTAGCCGTAGATCCACTCCAGCCTCAGCTGGCAGCGAGGAGCCGTCTTATCAGACATCTTCCCTCAGAACCAGGAGCTCAGAGGAAACATCCGGAAAAAACTAAAACCTATCGTCTTCTCCCTTTGATCTGTTCTGAGAAGATCGAAGACTTTGATCTCATCTGCCTCCAAAACTTTCAAATCCCCTTTCATCCAACTCAAGGTTGCTGGGAGCTGTGGTCCGTCACTGGTCTGTGTAACATCCCACTACACCTCCCATGATTCAAACTGCAGCTCGTGCTAAAACACAAACATAAGCTTCAAACTGACGACACGGAGAATTCCAGGGAAAATGGAATTAAATATGAAATTTTAACTTTTAGTGTTTCACTGTAAAAACATTCCATTGGAGATAAAGTGATTGTGTTTATCTTGTGTTGAACTTTAACTTTGACCAACGATCAATTAAACCACTTGGAAAAATAAAAATACAAAAATAACTCTAATTCTGTCGTAAATGTACGAAAGGTTAAAATAAATCATACTAACAGACATACTAACAGCTATATTTTGTTGGGATTTTTTTCGTAGGAAACAAGATGTCGTTAAAACCTAAATCATCGTAACCTGAAGAAAAGGTTTGAGCTAAAATATCAAACGAGGATCAATCCATCACTTTAAAATCTGGTTTCGACTTCGTACACAAATCTGATACCAAAACTAAATATTTTCTTTAAATCACTTTATATACACATTTAAATTAAATAAATACATTTTCAAAACTTCATCTGAATTAAGCAGCTCATCTTATTGTTAATTTAATTAATATACTTTAATTTAAGAACGTTATAATATCATTTGATAACATTTAATAAAAAGTTTATTATCCACCAAATAAACAAGTTTATTTTATCTGAATAATTTGTTACTGTTTGTTTACAATGTAATTATATATTAATTTATCCAAAACTTTAAGTTTAGTTTATAAAAACTGAAATGACTGACTTTTGTGGAACTGTCAGGAACTTTTGATTTGAAAGAAAAAGTTTGAAAACAGTAATGTTGAAATTTACCTCTGTTCAACAGATAATATATAATTTGTGCAGTTTCAAGAGGAAAATATCTTTGTCTTTTTTATAAAGGTGTTTAATTTTGAAATGATAATGAGACAATATTGTTTCTCATTATAGGAAAACTATTCAGGGCTCAAAACCATTTTCATAACTAAAAGTTTAAACACGTCACTATTCAAGCTTGTACAGATTCAATATTTAAAATATTTGTGTTCATTATTTAAGGTTAAAAAAGCTAAAGTGTGACTTTATTAATGTCTCATTACATGGTTCTTGAAAGGTTATTTTCATGTGACCAGAACAGGTCTAACAGAACCCACCGGAACCAAAACCACCTTTCAAGATCCAATAGGACCCTTCAGGAACCAATATGACCCTTCAATATCTAATAGGACCCTTCAGGAACCACTAGGACCCTTCAAGAACGAACAGGTCCCTTCAAGATCCAATAGGACCCTTCAGGAAGCAATATGACCCTTCAATATCTAATAGGACCCTTCAGGAAGCAATAGGAACCAATAGGACCCTTCAGGAAACAGGATGAACCTTCAGGCATCAACCGGAACCCTTAAAAACCAACAGGAACCTTGAGGATACATAAGGAGCCTTCAAGAACCCAGAGGAACCTTCAGGGACTTTCAGGAACATCCAGTGACCAAGAAGAAGCCTCAGGAACCAAGAGGGACTAACAGGACCCTTCAAGAACCAATATGAACATTCAGGAAACACCAGGGACCAACAGGAACCAACAGGAACCTCCAGGAACAGTTTTGCAGAGGACCTTCTGTTAGAATGTTTTCTGATCCGAACCGGAACATTCCCAGAAATCTGTTTGAAGGTCACAAGACGCGAAGGGAAGATTTCAGAATAAAATGCTCGGAACAATTTTCGGAGCACATGCTGGTTCCTGAGCAGAACCGGGACATGAACCGAGGGTCCGCAGCTCAAACTGAAACCGGATTCAAACTGAAGCTTCTGGAGGAAATGATAGCAAATCCCGGCGCCGTCTGTTCGATGCTGGATCGGGAGATTACACCGCCGCTTTACCACAGGAGGAAACCTGCATCCGCTCCATCACACACCGACTGCTGCTGCTGCTCGGAGCCGGAGGAGAGGCGCCACGGCCCGGCACACACCCGGAGCTGCTGCCGGTGCCTCAGACAACCGGAGATCACGGGAAACGGAGAAGGAGAGACGGAATATTAACGGAAATCTCAGGGATCAGCGGCAAGGTCAAGACGGAAATAATTAACAACACATCCGGTTGTCACTTTCAAAATAGAACACTGATCCTGTGCGGAATATGAAAATAATATATTGAGCATCAATAATATTTGCTCCAAGAAAGTACAGCTGATACAAGAGCCCACTGTATTACAACTACTGTGTATCTTCCTGAGAAAAAACACAAATAAAGCATAAATTAAAAACGTATTTCTGCTTGTGCCTGTTTAATACATTTGTGATGTAAATAGAATGAATAATGATCATTTTAATTTCTGTCTTAATTCTTTCTCAATATAATTTGAGTTAAATCAAGAAAAAGCTTCAGTGATTAATGTAAAAAATGCAGAGAACTCATGAATATATTAAAACATCACACAGATCATCTGTGGTTTTTATTGACTCATTCTTTATTCTGATTTATCGTTGTGTGACAAGATTTTAAATCAAATTATTTTGAAGGTCAAACCAGTTTCCGGTCAGTTTGGCGCTAATCTCCGGTAGCTTCCCGCCCTATCGGTTCTAGTGCAGTGGATTCACGAATCAGCAGCCGCAGTGCATGACGGGGTGTGTAGTCACGTTCAGGTAAAACAGGAAATACAAATGTTTGTGTGTTTGTATTATAAACAGAATTATTGTCCTTGTTGTGTGCGAAGGAGCAGGAGTGTGTTAGGCCCTACAGGTGTGTGTTGGGCCCCTACAGGAGTGTGTTAGGCCCTACAGGTGTGTGTCGGGCCCTACAGGAGTGTGTTAGGCCCTACAGGAGTGTGTTAGGCCCTACAGGAGTGTGTCAGGCCCTACAGGTGTGTGTCGGGCCCTACAGGAGTGTGTCAGGCCCTACAGGAGTGTGTAGGACCCTACAGGAGTGTGTTGGCCCCTGGTGGTGTGTGTCAGCCCCTACAAGAGTGTGTTAGGCCCTACAGGAGTGTGTAGGACCCTACAGGAGTGTGTCGGGCCCTACAGGAGTGTGTAGGACCCTACAGGAGTGTGTCGGGCCCCTACAGGAGTGTGTAGGACCCTACAGGAGTGTGTTGGCCCCTGGTGGTGTTTGTCAGCCCCTACAGGTGTGTGTCGGGCCCATACAGGAGTGTGTCGGGCCCTACAGGAGTGTGTTGGCCCCTGGTGGTGTGTGTCAGCCCCTACAGGTGTGTGTCGGGCCCCTACAGGTGTGTGTCGGGCCCCTACAGGAGTGTGTCGGGCCCTACAGGAGTGTGTAGGACCCTACAGGAGTGTGTTGGCCCCTACAGGAGTGTGTTGGCCCCTACAGGAGTGTGTCGGGCCCTACAGGTGTGTGTCGGGCCCTACAGGAGTGTGTAGGACCCTACAGGAGTGTGTTGGCCCCTACAGGAGTGTGTCGGGCCCTACAGGTGTGTGTCGGGCCCGACAGGAGTGTGTAGGACCCTACAGGAGTGTGTTGGCCCCTACAGGTGTCGGGCCCTACAGGAGTGTGTAGGACCCTACAGGAGTGTGTTGGCCCCTACAGGAGTGTGTTGGCCCCTGGTGGTGTGTGTCAGCCCCTACAGGTGTGTGTCGGGCCCCTACAGGAGTGTGTTGGCCCCTGGTGGTGTGTGTCAGCCCCTACAGGTGTGTGTCGGGCCCCTACAGGAGTGTGTTGGCCCCTACAGGTGTGTGTCGGGCCCTACAGGAGTGTGTTGGCCCCTACAGGAGTGTGTCGGGCCCCTGGGTTAAATCAGACTCGGGGGACAAACAGATGGTGTGTAAAGTTCAAGGCTTTAATGACATCGCACAGAGAGCGAGAGAGAGAGAGCGAGAGAGAGAGAGAGAGCTTTAAAGTTACAGGTGCAGTTTCATACATGAGAAAAGCTTTAATGTTCTAACATCTGTTTAAATATTGAAACAGCTTCTTCATTCATATACTGTAGTTTCTGATTGTGCAGTAAGATGGCGCTAACTTCCATACATGTTCGGTACGATAGACAAGCAGCGACAGAGCAACACGAGTATCAAAGAGCAGCTACAAGCAAAGCAGCCCCCCCCGCTGTACCGCCCCCTACTGTCCGCAGCACCACACGCACGTTTACCATGGAACATCAAAGCTTTAGTGTTTATTATACATGTTGATCTTCATCATCAGAAACATCGAAGACAAAGAAAAAGATTCAGAAACCAGATACTTTAGATCCGAGTGAGTTTTCAGGCGACGCTCTGAGAATGACGAAGCATGCAAGTGTCTACAGCACACGCCCCCTGGAAGGTGATTGGCTGTTCTCAAGACAAATAGAAAACGGTGAAAGCGTGACAGAAAACAAAAGAATCAAAATGAAATTCACTCCTGGTCCAACTTCTCACTGGCTAGGGAAGAATGTAGGTTGTCTTGACGACACCTCACAAAATTGAGGAAATAACGAAGTTGGTTTCAAAAAGTAGAAAAATAAGAAAAATTTGGACAAAAAGAAATATGGGCGTGGTCCCTGATGATGTCACAGAGGCTGAGCGAGAGCGGTTCATCGCTGACATTCAACAAAGTGCTCTCAGTTCAGAAAACTCGTAACTATGAACCGCCGTCGGACTCCAGTGACATCACAGATGACCTCACAACAAAGATCTTTAGTTAAAAACATAAAAAATAAACTGAAAACAAACAAACACAGGACGTTGCACTTTGGTGAAACGTTTGATCCTGAACTTTCTGAAGAACAACAAACTGGAGCTGAAAGATGTGAAGACGCACTCGGGAGAAGATTCCAGTTCTTTCTGTTTCCAGATGCAGATGATGAGAATTTACTCATTTTTAAAGAAGCGAGAAAACGACGAGCATGAGAGCGAGTTCAGATCGATGGAGTTTCACCAAAGTGCTGCCGGTTTTTCTTCTACTGCTTCTTCTTGCTGAAGAGACTGAAACGCTTCTCTTTCTCCTTCTCCTTGTCCTTCTCTCTCTTTCCGGGACTCGACTCGGTGGTGAGCGTGACGGCGGCCGGCAGCGTCTGAGCCCGGCCGGACGCCGGCGTGCCGGGCAGAGAGCCTGGAGCCTCGCTGGAGCTCAGGACGGCCGAGATCCAGGTGCTCATCTCCTCCTGGAGGAGACAGCTCAGTGAGCAAAGCTTCCAGAGACAACGTGGAATTTATAATGTCACCAGAAATATTTTTCATCAAATGAAGAAAATGTAACTTACCTCATCTTTGGCTTGAAACAGAAACTCATTTCCATCGTTCACTCTGAGAAGAAGAAGAAGAAGAAGAAGAAGAAGAAGAAGAAGAAGAAGAAGAAGAAGAAGAAGAAGCTTCTTATCACAGTTCTCTTACCTTTATTAACTTTATTAATCAACATGTTCTGTACAGTCAGTTATAAAACAGGAAGTTAAGACCATTTGTCTGATTCATTCTCCATCTTTAATTGAATGAGTGAGAAACAAGATGGCCGCCTCCTCACCTGAGTTTGAAGACATGTTTCTTCTTCTTGTATTCCGAGGCCACGTCGCAGGTGGCCTCCTTCAGGCTGAGGGGAACCTCGTTGTGGTACGGGACGCCCTGAGCCACCGCCTTGGTGTCCTTGTAGAAACCGATTTCCTGGTTATTGATGACACAGTACACGTTGTGCCACGACCTGCCAATCAGAGAGCAGCGGGGTCACAGGTGGATCACAGGTGGGTCACAGCGGGGGGAGGAGTGAGACGTCGGCTGTGGCGGAGGATCTTTGTGGTTACCTGTTGGACGCCTTCTTGTTGTGGCCCTCCCACTCGTGCTTGCGGTGCAGGAGCCCCTCCAGCTGGGAGGGCGGGGCCTCCTGGTGTTTGGACGGCAGCGTGGAGGACAGGCTGGTCTTGCTCTTCCTGCCGGAGGTCGGGGACGGGGTCGGACTCGGCTCCTTGGAGCTCCGCTCGGCCACCCCGTTCACCAGGTCGCCAGCGTCCTCTCCGTCCTGAGCCGAGACAACGGGTTAACGAGGACGACATAACGACGCTATCATAAACAATAAATTAGTTCTGTTAACATTCATAATTAGACATTAACAAACACAGAGAAAGACAAAAACACAATTTAAACTTTTCAACGTTTCTTCAAATCTGCCAAGAACCTGAGTTACAGCTACGGATCTGAACGATGGAAAAGAATCTGTTCAATCGGATTTCATCCACAAGATCTTCCCTCCCTCCCTTCTTCCCTTTCACCCTCCCTCCTTCCCTCCCTCCCTCCTTCCCTCCCTCCCTTCTTCCCTTTCACCCTCCCTCCTTCCCTCCCTCCTTCCCTCCCTCCCTTCTTCCCTTTCACCCTCCCTCCCTCCCTACCTCCCTCCATTTGTTCCTCCCTCCCTCCCTCCCTCCCTCCTTCCCTCCCTCCAGTCTAACACACACTACTCGTTATCTGTCACATCGTTATGACAGTGACTGATTGACGGGGGGGGGGACTGACCCGTGGGGAGTCGTGGTCGGACATCAGGCCGTTCTGAACGATGACGTCGCTGCAGAGACAAAGAGACACAGAGTTGATATGGAGCGGACCAATCACAGCTCTGCTCTGCTCGTCACCTGCAGAGTGTTCACCTGTGCTGCTGTGACTCGTCCTGTTGGATCAGCGGCGGCTCTGGAGACGGCGGCCTCCTCCTAAGCTCCTCCTCTTCCTGCTGCCGCCGCACCTCCAACAGCTCCAACTGAAACACATGCACAGCTGTGATTGGCTGGAGGGAACCACACCTGTCACGTGACGTTCAGATCGTCCAACCACAGGACGACAAAATACACCAAGACTTTTATATTTTCCTCGAACTTCAAACATTATTATTGGACGACGTTGGTGACAGAGAAATGACAGGAAACCATCCACAACCAATCAGCTGCCAGGTCTGCTTTTTAAAAGGAGGAGTGTGATTATTCATATATCTATAATTACAGGTTATTAAAATAATATTATAACAATAATCAGCTTAATGAGTTGCGTCACTTTAAGAGCAGAAACCAAAGATCTAAATCTGAAAACAGTTCTTCTTCATCAGAACATGAAGGTTCTCCGGTTACCGTGGTCAGGCGCTCCAGAGCAGAGAACCTCTCCTCCCAGGTGGCGGCGGACTTCTCGAAGGCCTCGTGGCGTTTGATGAGCTTCTCCACCTCGTCCACGCTCTGTCCCATCTCCCTGCCCGACAGGTAGGGCTCCTGACCCAGCAGCCACGCCTCGGCCACGCCCGCATCCCGGGAGAACTGGTGCACCTCCAGGACTGGGGGGGGAGGTAAAAGGAGTTTTCTTATGAACAATGGAAAACGTTAATTGACAACTGATCATGTAGTTATGAGAAGGCGGAGTCTTACTAAGCCGTAGCCACTCCCATCGATCTTCCCACTTGTCAATCATCTCTTTCCTCTTGTCCGTCAGCTGCAGCAGCTTCTCTTTGATCTGAAACAAACACGTCATCACCTGATGCTGTCGTCCAATCACAGAGGAGAACAACCAGTTTGTCAAATCACATGATTCAGACTCGACACGTCACTGTGATGTAACAGGAAATCATTATAGTGATAAAGATAAAATATGGTCTAAATAAATCTGTAAAATATTATAAAACATTTTCATCTTTTATTCAATGTTTGAACGTTAAACTTCAAACATTGAAACTTTAATTCTGCGACTTCTCACAGAATATTTAACGTTCAGTTAGCGTGCCTCCCTCGACCAGCAGAGGGCGTCCGGCCTCACCTCCTCGGCGGCGTAGTGCTTCCGGGCGAGCAGCGCCTTCCCCAGCTCGATGCAGGCGGTGAAGCTGTCGTTTCGGGCGTCGATCTCGGCCTTGATGCCCTGGTGGTTGTTCATCAGCAGCTCCACTGACGACACGTCTCTGAAACACACGAGCGCAGAGCGTCAGCTAGCGCCGCCCTGCTGGACGACATGTGTTCAGTGTGGGCTGAGCGGTACCTGGGTTTCTCCTGGGCCTCGATGAGTCGGATCACGTCCTCCATCCACAGCATCAGGTCTCGGACCATGCTGAAGAACCTGAACTTGTCCCCGGTGTCGAGGAGGCGGAGCCGGCGTCCGTCACACGCCTCCAGCAGACTCCTCCAGGCCTCCAGCACCTCCCCCTCCCTGCGCTGGATGTCGTCGGCTTTGTCGCCCGCGTACGCTGACTGGAGGCGGACGGCATCGTCCTGCAGCGTCCTCACCTGCCGGGGTCAAGAGGTCAGGTCACAGGAAGTCAGGGGAGTTTAGTTGAATCCATTTTCCCAAGATACTTGTCTGTTTTTATTTATTTGCATCAGCTAGGAAGCTAGCCAACCACGTTAGCATGACGCTAACATTCGTAATTCAGCTGCTGCGTCGACAGATTCTACATCAAAGGAAATAACTGAACAACCTGAATGACGTCATTAAGAAGATGTTTGTGTCCGTGATGCTCCACATGTCAATCATGAGGTGTGATGCAGAATCTGGTTGATGTCAGTTTCTATTCAAGTCCCTATAAACTGAAGGCAAAGCCTGAGAGCTCACCTGTGTTCCCAGCGCCTGGATGTCGTGTTCGAAGGTGGTGTGCATCCTCTGCAGCGTCTCCACCGTGTTCTGGTCTCGTCCCACCTCCTCCGGAAGCTTCTTCTGCTTGTCCACGATGCGCCCCAGGATCTCCTTGGCGTCGTTGTAGAACTTGTGGAGCTCGAAGGAGGCGGCGAGGATCTGCGTCCTGGTGTCGATGAGCTCCAGCAGGTCGGCCCAGGCCTCGTTCAGCCCGTCCTTCCACTCCGCCACCGTGGCAGCGTCCCCGTGCCCGGCGTTGATCAGCTCGTCCGCCAGGCGGTTCACAGCGTCCACGCGCTCCTGACCGATGTTCCCCGTGTCACGGGCAAACTCACGGAAACGTTCCTGCAACATCTGAGCACGCACGCAAGGTCAAAGGTCAGATCGTTAACCAGAGGAGGTCAAAGTATAAATACTTCTCCTTATATTATTCATCATAAACATCGGTTAGCCATTAGCTCGCGCTCTTTAACGTAAGACTTGGTTTGGTCACATGTTTCCGGTCATGTCAGGAGCTGAGGCGTGTTATGATCAGAACGTACAGTTACGTGTTCGTAGTCCTGTCCCAGCTCATGTGACCCGGCCACCACCTCCCGCTCCGCCACCCACTGCTCCAGGTCGTCCACCTCCCGGTTCAACTGGAAGAGGCGGAGCCTCTCGTCCAATTTGCCACGCCTCTCCTCAGACAGGTCCTTCAGGCCGGCGTACAGTTTGTCCACCTGAGACTGACGCATGCTGATCCGCTCACTGACACACACACACACACACACACACACACACACACACACACACACACACACACACACACACACACACACACACACACACACACACACACACACACACACACACACACACACACACACACACACACACACACACACACACACACACACACACACACACAGTGAGCACTGGATGATTGATTGTGTGTGTTGCGGTGTTTGAGCAGGTCACTGGTGTGTGTACCTCTCTGGGTGTGTGTACCTCTCTGGGTGTGTGCACCTCTCTGGGTGTGTGTACCTCTCTGGGTGTGTGTACCTCTCTGGGTGTGTGCACCTCTCTGGGTGTGTGTACCTCTCAGGGTGTGTGCACCTCTCTGGGTGTGTGTACCTCTCTGGGTGTGTGCACCTCTCTGGGTGTGTGCACCTCTCTGGGTTTGTGTACCTCTCTGGGTGTGTGTACCTCTCTGGGTGTGTGTACCTCTCTGGGTGTGTGTACCTCTCAGGGTGTGTGCACCTCTCTGGGTTTGTGTACCTCTCTGGGTGTGTGCACCTCTCTGGGTGTGTGCACCTCTCTGGGTTTGTGTACCTCTCTGGGTGTGTGTACCTCTCTGGGTGTGTGTACCTCTCTGGGTTTGTGTACCTCTCTGGGTGTGTGTACCTCTCTGGGTGTGTGTACCTCTCTGGGTGTGTGTACCTCTCTGGGTGTGTGTTGGACACCAGTCCCCGGCTGGTCTTGGACAGCTGGTGGACGGTCTCGGCGTAGTCCTCCACCGCCAGCTCCACGATCTGATGCTTCTTCAACATGGTGACGGCGCTCAGCTCGTCCTGAAACACACAAGCAGTCGATGATGTCAGAGCTGGTGATCGTGTTGTAGCCGTCAAACAGGATCCAACGCCCGGCCCCCCCCACCTTAGCCTTCTCCTCTGACATCATGTACAGCTCCTGCTCGCTCATCCACGCCTCGGCCTCCGCAGCGTCAAAGTAGTACTGCTGGGCCTCGTGCGCCTCCTCCAGCCGGCCGTGTCGGGACTCCGCCTCCTGCTTGTGCCTCCTCCACAGCTCCTGCAGCTCGGCCAGGCGCCGGCGGATCAGGTCGGTGTTGGAGGACTCGTCGCGCAGGAGGCTCTGACTGCGCTCCAGGATGTCATCGATTCGAGGCTGATGTCCCTGGATCTCCTTCTGCAGAGTCTGAGAGAGGTCAAAGGTCAAACTCCTGCACCGGGTATATTTTCCACATACGTGCTCCTCTGTTCGTGTTCACGTCCGTGATGACAAATCCACGTGGAGCCGTGTGAACACAGTGATGTCACACCAGAAGACACGCCTCTTTCTCTCGTGTTATGGATTTTCATCTGTAAACTCTCGTCAGACAATTTCTATCACACGGACGATTAAAGCTCAAACGTCTCAACTGTGCAAATCATTCACTGCAAATATTTCTTCCTGTCTTTACACTTTATATGATAGTTTAATTACATTCATATGTTTCTGTATTTCTATTTATTTTCTTTCTTCCTTCCACTTCATTGGCTGTTACTTGTTACTTATTACCTGCGGATGTCTTCTGACTCGTTTGGACCTTAATCCTAAAAATGGTTTCTAGTCAGAAACTGACTGCGCCTCAGCTCAGGTGAACATCAGAGCCCTGTGACCTCACACCTGCGACCTCACACCTGTGACCTCACACCTGTGACCTCACACCTGCGACCTCGCACCTGCGACCTCGCACCTGCGACCTCGCACCTGCGACCTCGCACCTGCGACCTCACACCTGCGACCTCACACCTGCGACCTCACACCTGCGACCTCACACCTGTGACCTCACACCTGCACAGAGCTGCTCAGTGAGACACAGCCCGAACATCTCGTCCTCCCACCTGGTTCTTCTTGATGAGCAGCTGGACGGTCTGCAGGTTGTGTCCGTGGTCGGTGGACGTGGCGACAGGCATCCGCTCCTGAACCCACAGCTGGAAGACAAACCATCAACATCAGTGAGAACACAGTGCAGCTGATGGTGTTCTCCACAGTGTCAACAAGATGTGTTGAAAGTGAAACCTCATCTTTTAAATAACACTTATTTTGTGACTCATTTATAAACAAACAATGGACCAGACGTGGGTGGAGTCGGGTTCAGTTGTACGTACGATCTCATCCTCGACATCTCGGTTGAACTGGTGAACTTCTCTGGATTCCACCAGGATGTCCCTGCGGCGTCTCAGCGGCTCCAGCAGCTCCTGGAACTTACTCTCCACCAGCTGCCTCCGCCCGTCCACCTCATCAGCATCCTTCACCTCCTGACCCAGAGCCTTCACCTGGCTCTGCAGCTCCACCACCTCCTTCTGACGCACCTCCACCTGGTTCTCCAGTATCTGCAGGGGGGTGGGGGGGCAGAGTCAGACTGGTACTACTGCTGCAGCTCCACCAGGGGGCGAGTCGAATGGTTTATACAAGAACTTTTTAAGTATCTCAAGTAAAACTAACGAGTCCTTCTCTTTGTAGTGATCATCCGGTGAGGTACTGTACCTGCTGCTTCTTGAGCAGGATGTTGACGGAGGTCAGATCTTTGCCGTAGTCGTCAGACTGGATCTGACCCTCGAGACCCACGAGCCACTTGTCCAGGTCGGTGCAGCTCTGAGTGAACAGCTCGGCCTTGTTGGCATCGAACAGGCACTGAGCCTTTGTCTGCGTGGTGGACTCTAGCTCCTCCCACATGGCGTGGAGCGCTGACAGCTTCTCCTTCACCACCGCCTCCGTCTCCGGCTTCTCTGACACCAGCATCATGCCCTCCTGCACACACACCAACCCAGTGGGGTCTGAATACATTCAAATGAATTGTGTGTTGTGTTGAATTTGTTGGAACTTGATTTATAGAAACGTTGACACCCTGATGGATTCACATTTTACTTTCTTGAAAGATAAGATCTTGTGTTTTCTGTGGCCACCAGCAGAGGAGGATGAACAGCTGCTGCGTGGTTCATGGACTTACAGGTGAGCAAAGACCCAGAGCCTTTCACTGGTGAACGTGGACTGTCCCAGTTCCACCTAAACTGTTTCCTACTGGTCATGGATCATTTCTATTGTTGACTCAAATGTGCTAGATGCTGCAGATCCAGTTCAGGTTTGGTTTAGTGGAACGTGTTGATCCGTTCGGGGTGAAGGACGCTCAGTACCTTCTGGATCTTGTCCAGCCACTCCTTGTTGGACTGCAGCTCGGCCATGAAGGCCTGGTGCTTCAGCCACTTGCTGTGAAGGTTCCTGGCCTCGTCGTACGTCATGTCCTGCGCCGTGAGCATCTTCTCGTTGATCCACAGGGACAGCTGCACACAAACACAAGGTGTTCACTGAAACCTGAAGGGTTCATCCTCTGCATGTGTGAAGTGTAGAGATGAGTCTGACCTCCTGACAGTCCTGAAGGAGCTTCTGCAGGTCTCTGTTGTCCTTCAGCCTCATCAGCAGCTCCACAGCAGCCTCCCTGTTCTTCTTATGCCTGAAACACAGAAACAGCTCAGATCCTGGATTCTGATTGGAGGAAGATTTTCATGGATCACATGATCTTCATTAGAAGATGTTTTTCATCTGATTACATGAAGCACAAGACGTCATTAAGAAAACATCCATCTACCATGGATCTGTGGAAACTGATCTGCTGAGGAAGATCAAGTGATACTAATGAGAGCTCCAGAACTCAACAGACTTTGTGTTGTGTCTTTATTGAAGCTTCTTCTTCCAGTTGTTTCATTAAACATCTCTCAGCTGTAAATGGAGATGATGTCTACCTTTCATCAATGGAGGCGACTCTCTCCTGGATACGTTCTGCGTCGATGTTCCCGTCGCTCGCCAGGCGCCGGCCGGCCTCCACCACACCGTTGATCTTGTCTTCGTTGGCGTCCATGGTGGTCATGAAGTCCTCCTGCTTCCTGATGGCGGCCTCGGCTCCTTCCAGAGTAGAGGGCATCTCAGTGTGAGCCAGGACGTACTCCTGTAAGAAGAAGGAACCCATAATGAAGTCACTCAAATCCAAAGGGTTCATCTGCTGGGGATCAGGAATTGAATCAGGACAACCGATCCATCAGATAAGATCTGCACCAGGTGGACCAAGTTGACATTATGTGCTGATGGTGAGAGATGTTTTCTGAAGACAATGAAATTACAAGAATAATTTGAAGACATGGAGTGAACTTTTGATATTGAACCAAATCAAAGGATCCGAACCAGAAGTTGAGTCAGTCTCTATGTTGAGGCCGGTTTATGAGTGAGGGACGTGGATCTAAGAGGTTACCTGGTTGTTGAGGAAGGCCTCGGCCTGCTTCGTGTCCCTGAGGAACAGCTGGTAAGCATGTGACTGGGTCAGCAGGTTCTGTCGGTTCTCCCACATTTTGTGAAGCTCGTTCCAGCCGGTGTCGAGCGCCTGCAGCCTCTGTCGCAGGAACATGTACTGAGCGTCTGTCTGGCCCTGAGTCACCATCTCCCCCATGTCCCGCATCTTCTGGTAGTCCTCCTCATAGTTCTGGATCTCGTTCTTGATGCCTTCATGCTGAGCCATCAGCTTCTCTGCCTCGGCCAGCGTGTTGGGCATGTCCTCGGAGGCGATGGCGGTCTGAGTGCGGGAGAGCCACGACTGGAAGTCGTCCAGCTCACGCAAGAACTGTTGCAGCTTCCGGGCCTCACCCAAAGACCCCTCACGGTTCTTCAGTGTGTTCTTCATTTCCTCCCAGACAGCATTGATCTCAGCCAGACGGCCTGTGATGGCCTTGGCCTGGTCGGGGTGCTCCTCTGCCAGCCGCTGGGCCTCACCGCGCAGGTCACCCAGTTTGTCCTCAATGGCCGCCAGGTCCCGCTCCATCCCGGTCAGCTTACGCTGCAGGGCCATGACACCAGTGAGATCGTTGCCCAGCTCCTGGGTGGACTCGATGACCTTGGTCTTCTCTTTGATCCAGGACTTGGTCTCGTTGCAGTCGAGGTGGTAGTTCTGCACACCCAGAGCAGAGTTCAGGGACTCCTTCTTCTGGTCCACCAGGTCACGGAACTGACTCCACCTGTAGAGAGGAGAGGATCGTCACTGTCCGAAACTACAACCATGCTCTAAGTTTCAGGAGGTTTACATTGTAGATGAATAGATTTATCATGAGTTTTAATATTAATGAAACACCATCAGTGATCTCGTGGTCCACCTGTACCTGTTGTTCAGTTTGTCCTGCTGGGTCTTGATGTCCTTTTCACTCGGGTGACCATTGTGCATCAGCTGCCGGGCGATCTGGTTCACCACAGCGACCCGAGACGCCTGGTTGTTCATCTCTGGCTCTAGACTCTCAAACCTGCAGAGGACATTCCACCTGAGTACAGATCTGGCTCAAGAAGATGTGACACCACAGATGTGCTGAACCTCTGGTCCTACCTGTGCTGTACAACCTCAAGGTCTTCCAGTTTTTCAGGGATCTCCAAGCTGTTCAGCCACTGCTCCTTCTCATCGATCCACACCTCACATGCGTCGGCTTCACTGAACATCTTGTAGAGCGCCAGAGCATCCTGCAGCACCTGTTTCCTCAGCTTAGTCAGCTCAGCCACCTCCTTATAGCGCTCCTCAATGCCAGCCAGACGACCACGCACCTCCTCTGACTCCGCCTCCTCTTTGGGCAGGGAGGTAGCCTGCTCGTGAAGTAGGTCGATGACTGGCCGGTAGCTAACTACCTCTGCTGCTGCATCCTTGTGTTTCCTGACCAGGGCCTGGGTGGAGAACTCATCATGGCCCGTCTCTCCACTGGAGACAATGCGCAAGGCATCTAACGTCCAGGCATCAACATCATCTGCGTCCGTCTGGAACTGGTGCAGGGCCAGAGCCTCCTCCAGCCTGGTCTTCCTCGCGGCTGCCAGCTGCTCCAGTGCCGTCCACTGAGCCTGCAGGTCAGCAATACGCTCCTGAATCCTGGTGGCACCAAAGTGACCGGCCTGCACCATGGCTTGGCCCTCAGCTATGGTGTGGTGGAGATGTCCAGCGCGGCCGGTCATCTCATCCTCCAGAGCCCGCTGCTGGCTGAGGAGGCGCAGCGCCCCCGTCTGGTCCTTGCCATGTTCCAGAGAAGAAAGGATCTGCTCCTTCTCACGGATCCAGCCCTCCTCCTCAGCCATGTCCCAGTAGAACTTCCAGAGGCGACGGGACTCCTCCAGGCGGGCCCGGCGCTCGGCAGCCAGCTGGATCAGCTCCTGGTAGCTGAACTCCAGGTGGGACACTCGGTCCTGGATGACCTGAGGGTCGCAGGGTCTGTAGCCTGGACAGGAAGACCAGTATCATCACTTCACCATTATAGCTGCTGTGAAATCATTTTAAATGTTGACTCCTTTTACCGTCAACGATGGGGACAGACCTTCACTGCTTGGCTTCATCAAAGTAGAAAACTAAGTCATTTTATAATAATTTAGAGACAAACTCTCTGAGGACAGATGTGTCTTCCACTGCTCACCACTGTCGCTGCCGGAGTGCTTGTTGGCGTTCGTGGTGACCGCCTTCACCCGGTCGGCCTGGATCCCGATGTCGGCCTCCACCAGGGAGTGTTTCTGCAGCAAGTCCTCCACACCCAGCAGATGCTTCCCATAATCCTGGGACAGCAGCAGCATCTGGAAAACAAAACAAAGAGGAATCAGCTTCTCGCTCAAGATGATCGTTACAAAGAGGTTTCCCCTGGTTCCCGTCTGAACTCATCCTCCACCAGTCTGCACTAGATGCACAGAACTGGAAATCCATCGGTACCTTCATTTCATCCATCCAGTCCATGATGTACAGCATCTCCTGGAAGACTCTCTGCAGACCCAGGTTCATCTCCAGCCGCAGTCTGCGGGCCTTCAGCAGCTCCAGCAGATACTCCCACAGCCGGATCACGTTGTCCTTCCTGGCGGTGATGCGTTTGATGTCGTGGTAGTGCTCCGCCTCCAGCTCCCTCGCCACGGCCACCACAGCCTGGACACGCTCCTCGTATGCGGAGATGTCCGTCTCAATGGCCTCATGCTTCTTGGTGGCCGCCTCCACAGCCTGGAGGTCGAATCCAAAGTTGTCCTAGAGGGAGATGAGGAGACATTATCACTTTATAAATGGCCCCACATTTATTTGTTAAAAGATAAACGTCTGGGCGTCTTTGCAGAACCTGGCGCAGTGTGACTCCAGCTGTGAAGACCACCTGCTGTGTGTCCCCTCACCTGTGACACCAGCCTCTGGTTCTCACTGAGCCAGGTCTCCCTCATGGCCGCCTTGCGGTCGAAGCGTCGGGCCAGTTGTTCCAGTTTCTCCTGACGAATCAGCTCCGTCCTCAGAGCCAGCTCCCTCTCGTGCTCGGCCTTCTCCAGCCGCTCCCAGGCCTGAGGAGCACAGACAAACATCAGAACGCTTCTTCATAAAGGTATCAATGAACAGTCATGTGACTTCATCAATCAGAACAGTGAACTCCAGTCAGCTGGTGCATGAAGACAGAAGGTGAGAAGTCGTTCCTTGAGACGTGTCTCAGAGCAGCTCGGACCTTGTTGATGTCAGAGATGAGTTTTCCCTCTCGGGGCATGTAGACCTTCTGGTTGTTGGCTCTCATCTTACTCTGGATGGTGAAGAGAAGAACCTCCAGGTTTCCCTTCTCTGTGAACCTGAGGGAAATGAGGAAGAAGGATGGAGCGGGTGAGGAGGTGGACTTACAGGACGTACAGGACATTTTCATGACAATAGAAAACTGATGGATTTGAACAACTCCTGCAGGAGGCCTGTCAGTTAACTGCAGCATTAATGGGTTTGATGGGCGGACTGGACGGGGGATATGGACGAGGACAGGGGTCAGAGGTCAAGTGAAGGTAGAGGTTCTGACTTCGGAGGTTTCTCCACGGTGCGGTAGGTGTTGAAGGCCTGGAGCTGCTGCTGCACTCCGACCAGCGAGTTGGCGAACTTCCTGTTGTTGAGGATGATGATGGTCTGCTCGATCCACTCCAGCAGGTCCGACGCCAGAGACTCGTACTTCTCGACCATCTTCTCCGTTTCGATGGCGTTGTCCAGAACCTGGAGAAGAAGAAACATCAGAGCAGGAACATGTGAGACGAGGTGCATGGCGTCTCTTTGTGCCCCCCCCCACACGGTGCTTTCACTGACCTTCCCGATGCGTTTGCCCTCGACCTTCAGAGCCTTCATCTTAGAGAAGTAGTGATAGTACGTCACCACGTAGGTGATGACCGACTTCTCATCAGGGTGGTCCACGCTGATGTCTGAAACACAAACATCATTGGTTCATGTGTGTCGGACCGGGACATGTGACTTTCACGCCGCTCTCACACAACATCTGTATGGGCGGGGTTTCTGAATGTGGGCGGACTCTCTTTGTGTGGGCGGTGCCTCTCTGTAAGTGGGTGGGGTCTGTGTGAGTGTGGGTGTGTTCTCGTGTGGGCGGGTCTCACCCTCGGGGTCCAGCAGGCTGGTGAGGCCCAGGTGCTGCTCTGCCAGGTTGAAGGCGTTCTGCAGGTTGTGGTGAGCGTTGGACTTTTTCAGTTTGTCAAAGTCGATCAGATCAGGCCTGAAAAAAGAATAATACCATATTTAAACAAACACAGGTGACGACACAGAGCAGTGGACGATGAAGACGATGAAGATGAGGAAGATGAGGAGGTCACCTGTGTTTGTGGATCAGAGCGTTGAAGGCCATCCCGTCTCTCCAGCTGGTGCTGAAGTTGTGAATGTTCACGTTGGGATACCTGAAGACAATCAACACGATGATCACATCGGTTCACACACACTCATACAGTACACACACACTCATAGAGGACACACACAATCATACAGTACACACACAATCACACAGTATATGAAACAAATATTCAGTCTGACATTTGAATTAGAATTAAAAATAGTAAAATACCCTGAACAAATAAAACATGAAAAAATAAACCACAATCAATGCAGTATTTGGAGGGGCCTGTGTGTGAGCGAGTGGGGGCGGGGCCTGTGTGTTTGAGTGTGTGGGGGCGGGGCCCATGTGTGAGTGTAAACCCCGCCCTCTTTATGAAGGGGAGGTGTTTGACGCAAAAGAAGCAAGAAAAATAATTAGTCGCACTATAAAATCTTTAGTGTGACGGGCTACTACACAGCATGTGTATAAATTGTGTTCATTGTTTGTACAGTGTGTACAGTGTGTGTACTTTGTGTATATTGTGTCTCACCCTGCCGTCTTCATCTGACACCACAGCAGCAGAGCGTCTTTAGCTGATCTCTTCTCTTTGTTGTCTTCAGTCTCCACCCGGATGTCCTGGATCTGAAGAGACATCACACCTGTCACACCTCCACCTGTCACATCTCCACCTGTCACATCTCCACCTGTCACACCTCCACCTGTCACACCTCCACCTGTCACACCTCCACCTGTCACATCGGTCCACCTGTCACACCTCCACCTGTCACATCTCCACCTGTCACATCGGTCCACCTGTCACACCTCCACCTGTCACACCTCCACCTGTCACATCTCCACCTGTCACACCTCCACCTGTCACATCTCCACCTGTCACATCTCCACCTGTCACACCTGTCACACCTCCACCTGTCACATCTCCACCTGTCACACCTGTCACACCTCCACCTGTCACATCGGTCCACCTGTCACATCTCCACCTGTCACACCTCCACCTGTCACACCTCCACCTGTCACACCTCCACCTGTCACATCTCCACCTGTCACATCTCCACCTGTCACACCTCCACCTGTCACATCTCCACCTGTCACATCTCCACCTGTCAGACCTCCACCTGTCACATCTCCACCTGTCACATCTCCACCTGTCAGACCTCCACCTGTCACACCTCCACCTGTCACATCTCCACCTGTCACATCTCCACCTGTCAGACCTCCACCTGTCACATCGGTCACACCTGTCACACCTCCACCTGTCACATCGGTCCACCTGTCACACCTCCACCTGTCGCATCGGTCACACCTGTCACACCTCCACCTGTCACACCTCCACCTGTCACATCGGTCACACCTGTCACACCTCCACCTGTCACATCGGTCCACCTGTCACACCTCCACCTGTCACATCGGTCCACCTGTCACACCTCCACCTGTCACATCTCCACCTGTCACACCTCCACCTGTCACATCGGTCACACCTGTCACACCTCCACCTGTCACATCGGTCACACCTGTCACACCTCCACCTGTCACATCGGTCACACCTGTCACACCTCCACCTGTCACATCTCCACCTGTCACACCTCCACCTGTCACACCTCCACCTGTCACATCTGTCACACCTGTCACATCTGTCACACTTTACACCTCCTGATGTTGCCATGTAGACAGAGTGAGGTCTCAAGCTCTGATTGGAGGATTGTATTAGCGACGTGGCTGCTGATTGGTTCAGAGCCATGTGAGTCAGGAACGGGTCAAAGGCTGATCCAGGATCTCCCTGCTCTGTGTCTCCATGACGACAGTGTGGTGTCAGTAGAGCATGAATGGTGGACTTTACCCTGCAGGTAAATAACTGACAGAGGAGCTCGACCAATCACAGCGGTCACAGTCCTCCAGGATGCCTGGCGCCTGTTTACACTATAAAAAATGACTCTACTGGAATTACACTTGTTTGATTGGTTAATTGTCTAATGATGTCAGAACAGGGCGGAGTCAGGAGAGCTTGAGATGAGAATTCATTTTTAACAGATGAGACACGACTGCAGGTGTGACCTGTTTAGATATCCCCCCCCCCCCTCCACCCCCCCTCTTACCTGGAAGCGCAGGATGATTGTCCAGATGAGGCCGAGCGTCAGGCGGTGGTTTCCGTCCACGATGTCGTGACACCCCATGTTCTCCAGGTGAACCCGCTGCTCCTTCAGGAACTGAAGCGCTTTGTCCACGTTCTCCAGACAGTGGATACGCATCCGGCCTTTGGTCGGCTTCGGCTGGAGAGAGGACGACCAATCAGGAGTCAGTCGCAGCTGTCAATCATGATGTCTCAGATAGTTTTGTATCAGCAAATAAAGAATTCAAACCAAACTGATCAGAAACACTTGAACCATCACTTGAAATGACAGAAACCATCTTGTCTACATCTGTAGTCCCATCTGCTAACATGGGGGAGGCGGGGTCTAGGCCTATACTTCAGCCAGACACCAGGGGGCGATCAAGACGTTCTCTGTCTGCTCCACACAGGTTCTTCTTCCTGATTTATTATAACTCTAAATCAGTAAGTGTTTGATTAATGATTGATAATCAGTATTCAGCTTCCTCTTCGGTCAGCTTCTCGCAGCAAGAGAAGAAGACATGTGGATGTGTGGTTGGTAAAGAAGTGTCAACACAGGAAGTGGAGTGAACGAGGATCCACTGGGGACGAGGTCTCATCAGGACGCCTGAACACAAGATCCTCCATGTGCCAAACACAGAAAACAGGAAGTAGAAGACTGGTTCAGAGCTGAGACCACGCCTAGTGTGTGTCTGTTGTGTGTCTCACCTGACAGGTGTGTGTGTATTGATTGTTTGTGTCTCACCAGTCTCTCTCCGGACAGAACCTCCAGTAGTTTGATGAGCATTCGCCCGTCTCTCAGATCCATGTAAAGATCAGTGATTCTGCACGAGACTCTGGACAAGTGAGAGTTCACCCATTTAGTGAAGGTCTTCTTCTGCACCGCCTCCCGCTCATCTGCACACGCACACACACACACACACACAAACACACAAACACACACAAACTCAGTAAAGACAGTTTTTGCATTTTCACTAAACATTTTATCACTTTACAGGATTTCCCACACACAACATCTTTATCAGTCGTGAGTCGATCATCATTTTTAACCACATGCTTATAAATATAAATTATTAAAACAATGTGATCTGATTCATATTTCTGTCTCTCTGTCTCTTTAAGAGTTATTCTGGTGTTTGACCTTTGACCCAGAGGAAACAGGATGTGAGGCGTAAAGCGTTTCCTTCGTCCAAAGATCCAATCAGCAGCCACTCCCCATAGTCGGACGCAACCTGAGCAACACTTTCATATTTACGTACTTTTAATGCATGAATCTTACTTCCTGTTCGTCCCCTCCAGGTCAAACCAGGCTCCGCCCATTGACAGAATACACATTGATTCTCCACATCCCGCTACACACCACACAGGAAGTTGATACAAAATAAAAGCTTGGTCCCTCTTTTGTTAAAACTCATCTTAAAACTAATCATGCATTAACCAGGTGGCGAAGAGGCCCCTGGGATCAGCTTGGACCTCACCAGGTTCCAGGGCCCCGGCTCAGTTACATCATAGACCAGAACCTGCAGCACTTCAAACCCTGATCACTCAAATCCACCAGGTTCACGTTGCTTTGACGCGAGTGGCGCCACATGCCTCCTGAGACGTTTGAGAACGTGGGTCTGATCTGGAGAAGAAGACGATTCTCGCCAGCCTCAGACTTCACAGGTCACATGACACAGCTTCAGCTGAGAGGCCTTCAGCAGCGTTCATGTTCCCCTCAGGATGAACTAGAAAAACACTTTTCCTCTGGCGCCACATCAATTAAAACTGATGCAGGCCATGCACACACACTCCCTCTCTCACACACACACACACCAATTATCCTATAAACCCTCAGATTTGTCTCGGGGGGCATTAAGGACCTCTGACCTTTGACCCCTGCTGGATCTGACTCGTCTTCTCACCTTGCAGCTGTTTGAATCGTCCCTCCAGCAGATTGTAGTTGAGCTGCTGCTGAGCCGACTCCAACGACGCCCACTCCTCCTCCATCCCCCCCCAAATATCCACAACCAGCGTTTGTGTGTCTGTGTGTGTGTTTCTATGTGTAGAGACAAAACTCCAGATAAAGATTAATCCAACTGACAAGGAGACGTCCTCAGATCAGATCAAAGAGTTTCAGTCTCATGGAAACGAAGACAATTCTTCATAAAGTTCAAACTTTCCTCTTAAAATAAAAAAGTTCAGCTGATTTGAAATAAACAAAAACAGCTGAAAAGAATCTGGAAATCCAAAAAGATTCACAGAGAACACGTCCGTGTGTTTCAGGAGGTGAGAGGAAAGAGTCCAGAGGTCAGAGTGACGCCGAGCGCAGCGAGTGTGTCTGAGGTGTGTGTCTGAGGTGTGTGTGTCTGGTGTGTGTCTGAGGTGTGTGTCTGATGTGTGTGTGTCTGGTGTGTGTTTCCAGCCCTGCCCAGCATCAGCAGCTTCAGCCGCTCATTCTTCTTCTGCTGCTCGTTTTTGTTGCTGCTGACGGATTTCACTGATTCCCTCCAGAACGCACACACTCCACACACACAAGCCCCGCCCACTGCATACAAAGAGGGAAAGCCCCCCCCCCCCTTCTCTGTAAAAATACACTGTTAAAAATAATTGAAGACAAAATTAAAGGGGTGGTTCTGTGGATGTAATCAAGATCAGACTGTGACATCATCATGACATCACAGCTGGGGATTAAATACTGTTTCTACTTTTGTTTATGTTTTAATTTGTTTTATTTTGAAAGTGTTATTTTTTTCATTTTCTGGGCAAATTTAAATGTAATTAAATATAACAGTCATATAATATATATTTTTTTACAGTGTAGATAGTGTGTGTATGTGTGTGTGTGTTGAGGAAGGGAAACACACAAATCCACCAATGAATTTGCAGCTTGACAATGATGTCACTAAGGGTGTGAAGGGGAGGGGGTGTTTCCCCCTATTGTTCATTCACATTCCAGACAAACAAACATCCTGTAAAACACACACACACACACACACACACAGACACACACATACACACACACACACACACATGCACACGCACAAACACACACTTCCTTCAAATTGTAAAATCTTGTGTGTAATGTATTTAACGTCTACACTGATTTATTTGTGTGGTCCTTGTCCCATCTGCTAACCTGGAGGAGGCGGAGTTTGTGACCTGCACAGCAGCCAGCCACCAGGGGGCGATGTTTCGGCTTCATTGTCGTTCCTCTTTTTACAGTGTGTGGATCGAACATTCAGAAACATTGAACATTCATCTGCAGACGTATGACATCACAGCCTGGAGCCAATCAGGCGGAGCGGTTCCTACCTGCGAGCGCCTTGATGCGGGAGCGCTCGAACAGCCGGGCCGAGCTGTTCTCATTGTCCCAGTCGTCCTCCCACCGGTTGTTGACCGTGTCGTTGCTGCTGCTGTACTGCTGCTGCAGCTCCAGGTGGTCGAACTCGGCGGCCACCGTGGTCATCATGACCTCTGACAACGCCTCAAGGTCAGCGAGGACACGTCCACATCGAAGGCTACAGGCCGAGACCTGCCAGAGCACAGACAGGAAGTTAACAGAGGGGAAACTAGAACTAAGGATAAAAGTCTAAAAGAGGTTAAACTAAACTTTGTTTTAATAAAAATCTACTTGAGCTGAAAATAAACATCATTTTATTTTGATTTGATTAATTATTGTTGCGTGTGACACGTAAACATCACGTCCACATGTTTCCAGATGTTTACACACATGTGGACGTATCAGGTCTTTACTTCATTTATATAAACTCCTGTTTATATTGTTTCTATCTCTGATTAAAACAGAACATTTCAACCCAATGGAATTAACAAAGAATTATCTTCTGAGGCTCAGAGCTCCTCCTGCTGGACACAGCAGCTCTGACCGCTCTGGCTGTTGTGGGTCCACATGTGTATGGTTGTGTATTTGTTCATAGGTTTACATTAAATTTGGATCAACAGCAGCAGAGGCTCATGGGTAATGTTCAATCCTATCAGAGCTATTGGACTGAGCAGCAGCAGGAGCCATTACTGCACTCATAAGACGTCCTGAGGGACACAGTCCATTAATGGACAGGACTTCCCAGAATCCTCTGCTAGATGATGGAAATGGAGCAGCAGCGTCTCAGGAGGACAGAGGTCAGAGGTCACAGAGGTAGAGCAACTAAAAAGTACAACTTAGTCTGACAGTGTTTCTACAGAAGCCCAGACTGGACAAACTAAACCTTTGGAGATTTCATGACGACTGAAGCTACGACAGGTTCTCTCGCATGTTTGGAAGAAGGGGGGGGGGGGGGCGTGTTCAGCTGCAACATGATACTTCACCACTAGATGTCACTACATTCTACACAATGGACCTTTACATCTGATTTAATATGAACCATCATTTTACATCAAACAGAGAAGCTACAAATATTGGAGATAAAAAACTTGTTACTG